>NW_017974242.1:5428-14103 GCF_001876935.1 Asparagus officinalis
CTCCTTTAATAACATTCAATGCATTTTTATTTCCTCATTTTTGAGATCGGATGAAAAATTACAGCCAAAATACCAAAAGCTTTTTCTGTCCTATTTGGATTCAGGTTTTGTTGGTTTGTTTCAGATCTTGCATATAAATTATATGGATATATTACATTAAAATTCCTCTTTTTAATCATATTTCTAAACCCTAGACCACAATCTCTCCTTTAAAAACTAGAATAATTTTTGCGGTGAACTTTGAGAGCTGGTGACGCAAATACGAGAAGAGGGCGGATTCATTCGGCGTTTGGCAAAGAGGATCTCGTTTTCTCGCGTGTTTGGGAGTTCATCACGAGTTTTAGACGAGTTTCGTCTCCTCCAATTTATCTTATTTTTAATTGATTTATTAAGTTTTATTGTCTTTAATTTTGCCCTAAACCTTTGTTTAAGTATAAAACGGCTTTATAATTCAACTGATATAAAAATCTGTTTATGTGATATTTGAACCCTAATTACACATTAAATAAAGTGTTATTTATATGGTGTATTATGCAAAATTAGCAATTTTCTGCATTGTAGATCAAAAATCAAAACTGAAACATGTATTTTTATTTGTGCTGGGGTCAGTTCACGAAGTGAAGAATCGGCTCGGACCGTCCCTATTTAATTTGATATGCATATTTGTGCACATATTTCATCGACCGAAGGGAGTTATTTTTTGTCGACTGATCTGTGTTGCGCTATGTTCTGCTGTTTGTTGCATAGGTGAATTGATTACGTGTATGACAAAGTTCGGGTACCGCTCGAGATACATGTTTGGACATTAACGTATAGGTTTTAGCGGGTTGCGTTTCGCAAGACGGGATAGACGGTGAGCTAACATATATTCCCCCGAGATTTTCTCTACATGATGAGTGAGACCATATTGGCTACTTCTTTTGTCTTTTGAGATTTTTTAGATTTAAATTGCATCGGTATATAAGTGCATATGTACTCTTAATTGGTCTCAAATGAATTACTATTAATGCTCATTCATCATTAAATGATATTTATCACATTATAACTCATTTTAATGCTATTTGCCATAGTATTTCAAAATATTTACATGGTTTTACATAGAGAGAGAGAGGGAGGGAGAGAGAGAAATAGGTATGCTAGGTACAAAGCACAAGTTTTTGTGCTTGGTGGTGAGGTGGAATATTCCCCTCCACTCATTAAAATAGGGCCCACATTTACATGGGTTGGGGAGCAGATAGGAATGGGAATGAGTGGATGGGAATGAGACACCTCACTACGGAGCATAAAATTTGTGTTTGGTACCAAGCATACCAATTTTTCATATATATATATATATATATATGTGAAAACTCCATTTGAAGAGGAGGTTACTCTTAATTGAGAAAACCTTCTAAATTATAACTTTTTGTTGCAATTAATAAAAAAGTATTTTTACCTCTTCATATTTTTCTTTTCTTCTCTTTGTTTGATTATGAAGATGAAGGGAGATTGAAGATGAAAATCAAGATGAATGTTTGCTATAACCTTGAGGCTAGAACCCTCATGGGTTATAAATTTTCTCTTTGTTAATGAATTTATCTTTTGTTTTTTTTTCTTATTTAAATAGCCAAGGGGCTAGAACCCTCTTGCCTTAGATTTATTATCATGCCTAATAGAGTAGATTTACTTTCATGTCTATACTTTCTTTCTTTAAATTCTTGTATTTATTTCTTACAATTTATTTTGTTGTTTAAACTTTATTTTTTATACTATTCACCTTGAGGTTAGAACCCTCTTAGGATTAGTTTTTATTTTTATTTATTTTCCCTTTACTTGATTTATCTTGAGGCTAGAACTCTCTAGGGAATTGCCCATTTTTAAAGATGTGGAACTAATACATGTGGGAACTCTAGAAATTACATGAAACTAGCTAGTAAGTTTAATTCTAGATTCCTCATATCTCTAATTAAATCCTCCATCTTTTACTTTCTTTATTTTTCTTTTTATTCTTGATTCTTCTCTCATTTGCTTCTTGATTTTTCATTCATCTTAATTTCTTCCATTTTGTTAGTTTTGTTTACATTTACACTTTATCACTTCCACTCTTTATCTCTCCAGTCACAATCTTAGTTTATTTATCTACATACAATCACCCTCACTCTCTATCTCTCCACAATCACATCCATCACTCTTAACTATCACACACGCAACATAAGAACCGATTTTGATTTTCTCCTACAAACACCTTCCTCGTGGGATCCATAACTTTTTATACTATAACTTGATGCTGTATTAATTCTCAATAAAATGCTTGATAAGCTAACTAACTGACGTAAATGGCCGCCTAGATAAATAATGTCCGGATTAAGCAATATAAAACATAGGTTTGGTAATTAGAGAATGTTGATCCTCCACCTCGGTTAAAAAGAGACCATCGCGCAGGCGTTATCGATCCAGAGCATAGGTTTAGCGCGAGTCTCGGTGTCAATCGACAATAAGTTTCCAAGAGTCAGTAAGTGATGACGAAAGGAAGTATAGATAGTATAGATGAAAGCAATACCCTGTCTAGTAGTATTTGTTTCCCATTCCACTCTGCCGTTTAGTATCTCGGGGATTTCTATGTATCGAGCTGATGGCCTAGCATAACAGCTTCCTACAGCGAGGTCCTAGTCCATCGGATGAATCCATAACCCCCCACCATTGGGGCACTCGCTACGTCCCATTAGCGACGTTCGCATGACCGCATTACTCATTGCGGGCATTGCAATATCCGAACTGTCAGGCCCCCATCGTATCCACGAGTCAGAACAACCGTTGAATTCACAAGAGGCGTTTTATGCCCATGTTCGCCACTCTATTGTTGAAAAAGTTCACAGTGTTTAGTCAGACTACGTACTAGCTTATATATAGCGGGTATGCTCTGATATAGAGTAGCTACCTTTAGTAGGGACTAAATCGTACGTACTACGTATAGTAGAGTAGGTATATAGATATAAATGAAAAAATTGGTATTCTTGTGATGATCTTCCTGATCGCCTAGCTGTGCATTAATCAACATCGATTCATGTGGATTTATGCTCCGTAAAGTCGAACCGATTGGTCCCTCGGTATGGTTGTCTACCGGTGGGTTCTCATGGTATCCTCCGCACATCTGCCATCATATGATCCCCAATCATCGTATTCTTTAGCATTGCTCCTGCGCTAATTCGCCACTAATCGGAGCACCATATAGTACAATTGCCTTCGCGTGATGCGTAAATGAGTGCTAGCTCGCTGACTCATTGGAAATTTACTCTACTGGCGGTGATTTCATGTCAATGAGGAGCTGGTGAGCGGTGTACCGGGCTGCTGCTTTTGATGACGTCTCGTGGGAGCTAGAATCGACTGAATTCTGTAGCACGTGCGACGGATTTTACCAAACTTCAGCGCCCACCGATCGTCACGTCACCTCGGGTAGGGTGGGCGCGCGATAGGAGCGGGGAGAGCCACCTTAGTCCACCTCGCCGCCACCACAATGCGAGCGTGGACGAAGACTGTGCGCACGTATATGTATTCTTTTCGCCCCCCGTTGTCTGCTCTGCAGTCCGTGCACGCAGGATTATCGGCTATGTCTCTGCCTACTCTCGCTCGCGCCGTGGTAAACATGCATTGCGCAAGTCATTGTGATATACCTGTCTATTTGGAATGACCCTATGGTATTGCATAGCGATTTAAATGCATAAGGTTTGGCTATAGACATGTCGAGAGATAATCATTTAGATGGCGATGTTGTATGAATGAGCACGTGAAGAGCATGTGATTCATTTCGAGAGCCAGTTAGACGAACAGACAGATATGCGCACATTAAGCAGTACGAACAGATGAAAACAACCGCATTACTAACGATGCTGAAGATCTATAAAAATCAACGTGATATAAATCTCTAGAAGGATCTAAAAGAGCCTGAGACCAAATGCCAGTAGCGCCTCTATTAAGAACATTCGAAGGTACATGCAATTTATTAAAATTATTCACAATCATTTTTGAGATCGGTCAGATAAAATGAATTAGAGTTACATAGCCACTCATTGGCCCAGGAAGCTGTAATGTTGTAAGATGTTCCTAGTGGGATGCGAGTGTTTTGGGTGGTGTTCGCGAATATAGATTGCCTATGGAGCAGTGACCTATAATCCTTTATAAATCAACAAATCTCTGTTTCTAAATAAGCACTATCATCGAACGCCCTCAGCAACCCACGAATACTCGCTAGAATAAAGTCAGATGCCGATTAGGTTAGGTGAACATTATTTTGCGCGGAGACATCTACTCGGCTCGATGTCTGGAGAAGGGTCATGGAGGTGAGGCGAGAGAGTGACCGGACGGACTGGTGAGTGCGCGACAGCGCTCTCTGGCGGCAAATCGCCGCTGTATGCATGGCATATATGTGAAGGACTGTTTACTCGCGTAGTGTTCGTGGTCTCATGCACTGATAACATATGAACTGATGGTGGTCATAGTACTGTCGTTGTATCTGTATGGCATGAATTGCCAGGGCATATATTCTGGAAGATGTTGGTTGGAAGTTGTTTCTAGTTTAGGTTTACCTAACTATTATCTGAGAGGTTCTCGTACTTTTGACTTTGCCAACTGTTGTAACTCCGTCTGATGTAGACCTCGCTATGCGAAATGCGTAACATCGATCCAGAAGACGTAGCTATGTATAGTTTGCTAGATGAATTGACTATCAACTATAGTGCTTAATCAAATTGTATTGGTGATGTCAGGTAGGATTAGACTCGTTGGACCGCCGCTATTAGAGAGGTCGATGCAAAGTCTTACTGTGAATACTTTGTTTTGGTGATATCTGCGTGTAGGCGTTGTCAGATACGAAAGCTTGCAAGTGGTGCAGCGTCGAACTAAGGATCTATCAACATAACCGCCATGTCATCTATTATGTGTCTCAGGGTTTCGATCTAGACCGTGTGAAAGAGATAAAGAAACTCGGCGGCTGGCTACAACCGATGATCGAGACCTCTGTCTCGCGCCTTACGAATGCAGATGCAATGATGCGATATAAAAATTGATGCTCGAGTGGCATTCAATCTTAGGGAGCGGCTCGACCGAGACTGGGTCGGTGTATTGTGTGCGTCGAGGCCAGCTTGAGGTAAGCTGAAGACTGTGTGCGCGACGGTTTGCTGGTGGATGTTGGACTAGAGATCGGCACGCCCTCGACTGGAGCTGAGCTCTAAGGAGTGTGGTAGCAGAAGGTCTCCGTAGCAGCATGCGAGAGCGCGTGGAGCAATACCATGTTTGGACTATGAAGTGCGTATCAGTTTTTCAGAAGGGTGCGTTCGGCGAAGAGGGGATGTGGAGAGGGTGTAGTACACAACATTAGTGAATTCCCGAATGCTTTTATCCACACTTCACCTGTCAACTCCGTATAGTGACACCCTAATAGTATGTTACCAAAACATCGAGGCGTAGTGGCTGCCTTCACGTGTATCTGTTACATTGAACTCCCGGCGTGCCCTGCTATATGGCAAGTATAAGTACCGTATTGCGGTGATGAGCTGGACAGCTCGAAAGGATTGTTTACGTATATGATGATGATGCAATCGGTGGGACGCAACAGTGGAAGTATATCTCCGTTGTTAATCATTATGAATGAGGCGATAGTGGGGGGAGCCAGCAACCGGTGGTCAAGTGTGTGTTAGTAGGGTGAATAAGTACAATCAGGCACAGTAAGAGATTTAGAGGAATTCCCGCGGAAAGAAAGACCTCATGTGGAACTACAGTTCAGGCTGGTGTTGTAGTTGTGGGTATTACGTTGCAGAGAAGAACGGGGCGCAGGATCCACCTGCCGGCTCGTTGGTGCCAACGCGCACCTGGTGATCTACGTTGTAAAGCATTTCGGTTCAGGTTGACTTTGTTACCGATTGACTTCATTATTCATGATGATCTACTTCGCCGTATAATAGAGTTAATCATTATGTAGTTTTCTTATGTCATAATGCGTCCTCCACGAATGCTAAGTGTTTACTCGGGGTCAGATTAGGTATTTGAATCGAGGTGTATCGTTACATGACACATGGTTATATACGAAGCCTCTATGTTATCGCATTGTTGAATTATTACGCCGTCAACTGTCCGACATGACATCCTACCCCCACTTCCAGGTAGGCTCTATGGAACTTATATATCAAAGCATTTTCTTGAGTAATAACTAGCTTCAATTTGAGTCTAAATATATCGAGCAAATTAATTATTTACTAACTTATTTAAATTGGCAAGTTGACCAAAATTTATGGGTATATTCACTATGAACCCTTACAGGACTATAACTCGTCCATTAGGGTAACCTAAGGATTTACGGGCTTGTTGTATGCGCTAATTACAACCGCGATTCTTGTGAAAATGAGTTAGGATTTTTTTCTCTCTTTTCCTTTTAATTTATTTATTGGATAGAGAACTATAAAAAGTTTAGGTGTAGGGGTATTTGTTAATCATATTTTTATTATATTTTTATACCATCATTATCTATTTGATTTAAACAAAAATATCACTAATAAACATATTTTATCTTAATTGCAGGTTAATGAATAAAAGCCCAATAGAACTTAACGTCTCATTACTCAAAAAGCATAAGAAGTCCAACCCCACACACACATGAGAAGATCGGCCAAAGAACAAGATGACTGAGTATTGATACCGGTACTGATGGTGGTATCGATTCCCGTATTGATAACAAGTTTATTATTTTGGATTAAAGGTTGAAATTGATTAATCTGGGGATCAAGTTCAATCCATGGGATGATATTGGCTGTAATACTCTATAAATAGGGTATTAAAGGGGTGTTTAGGTGTGAAATATTTTGTGAAATCCATTTGAAGAGAGTTACTCGTAATTGAGAAAAAATATCAAATTATAACTTTTTGTTGGCAATTAAATAAAAGTATTTTTACTCTTCATATTTTCTTTTCTTCTCTTTGTTTGATATGAGATGAAGGGAGATTGAAGATGAAATCAAGATGAATGTTTGCTAAATAACTTGAGGCTAAACCCTCATGGCTATAAATTTCCTTTGTAATAGAATTTATCTATATGATTTATTAATTCTTATTTACAATAGCAAGCGGCTAAGAACCTCTTGGCCTTAGATTTATTATCATGCTAATAAATAGAATATTCTGTCTAGTACTTTCTTTCTTTAAATCTTGTATTTATTTCTTACAATTTATTTGTTGATTTAAACTTTAATTTTTGTACTATTCACCTTGAAGTTAAAACCCTCTAGGTTAGTTTTTATTTTTATTTATTTTCCTTTATTGATTTATTCTTGAGGCTGAATCTTAGGGAATTGCCATTTTTAAAGATGTGGAAACTATATTGTGCGAACTCTGAGAAATTACAATAACATAGCTAGTAAGTTTTAATTCATAGATTCTATATCTCTAATTAAATCCTCCATCTTTTATTTTTCTTTATTTTTCTTTTTATTCTGGATTTTCTCTCATTGCCTCTTGATGTTGTTCATTCATCTTAATTTCTTCCATTTTGTTAGTTTTATGTTTACATTTCCTTTACGCTTCCACTCTTTATCTCTCCAGTCACCAAACTATTTATTTATCTACATACTAATCACCCCACTCTCTATCTCTCCACAATCACATCCATCCACTCTTAACATCACACCACGCAAAGTAAGAACGATTTGATGTTTCCTCCTACAAACACCTTCCTCGTGGGATCCATTAACTTTTATACTATAATGATGAATGGCACTTGTAACTCTAGAAGTATACTTTTATACCCTGTCAGAAGCTCAAGAATCACTAAACTATTATTGGGTCAATCATCATCTAAAAGTAGTGTGTATTTACTTGAGCATAAAGAAATTACAGATATTTTTTTTCAACATAAACTTCTCATTCATGGTAGGGTTTTCTGTTCGACCTTTTAGGTAACTGTGAGCATGTAATTATTTTCATTGTACTTTGGTCAAAAATAGATTAATTTCCTTCCTTTCTTCCACCTTGACATTTAGCAATAGCATTTAGGTATGAGATAAGGGTAGCCAAACTTGATTAACTTCCAAAGTTTTTCTATTATTGGTTGGAGGAGAGAAGTCACACGAACTAAAAAAATTGAACGATAAGAAAACAATGAGTGAAAGAGGAGATAGGGGCGAGAAAGTACAATAGATTAGAGGAGCTAACGCTGTGGTGGACCGAGGAGCTGTAGTCTGCTTCGTGGACGGCGTCACCTGCCTTGGAGGAGGAAGTGAGCTTATAGCTAGGGTTTAGGATCTCTCTCTGCATTGCTGGTTTGTGGAGGCCGTCAACTACCTTGGGGAGGAAGAAGTAAGCTTATAGCTAGGATCTAGTATCTCTCTGGGCAGCACAGCTGGTTCCTGGAATAAGCAGAGGTAAATAATGGTAGGCTAAAGTAAGTATTCTATCCCTTCTTGGATTTTAGGGTAATTTAAATTGTGATGTTGATTCCTGCATAAGTTTATATCTAGTTTATACAGTAACCTATTAATTCGTTTACCAGCATCTTACAGTTGATTTCAAGTCCTAGGTGCTTATCTCAATATCTCATATGAACTAAATATGATGTTTAAATACATAGCTTTATGGTCTATGCTTGCATTAAGCCATTTTAAAATGATTGCGGCTATACTTTAACTGGAAAACGAAGTGACCTAGTCACTGTT
>NW_017974243.1:0-2957 GCF_001876935.1 Asparagus officinalis
TCCCGCCCATCACGAATCAGGAGGAAGATGACGATTCTGCGGACCCAACGTACTGCGAGTACCACAGAAAGATCCTCCACCCCACCAAGGAATGCTTTACTCTTAAGAATAGCATCCAGACCTTGGTTGAAGCCGGCGTTATAACGCTAGGGTAAGCCAATTGAAAACGGCAATACTCCAAAGAGTACAAGAGTATAAACTGTTTCTCGATACTCCAAAGAGTACAAGAGTATAAACTGTTTCTCAAGACTCCGACAAGTATAAGAGTATAAACTGCTCCTTGACACTCCAGAGGTTAAACTGCTCCCTGATACTCCAATAGGTATATGAGTCTAAACTATTTCCTACCATTGACGGGAAGTTCCTGGAGGATATTACGCTAATATTCTTAAGGATAACCCGGTCGGACAACAAAATCAAACCCAGTTCTAAGAGAGAAGCTGGGGGTGGATAATCCAATGCATCGGGAAGTTCCCGAAAGAATACCACATGGGTATTCTTAGGGATAACCCAATCATTGTGGAATTGGTGAATAAGAAATTCACGTTCGAACTCAGAAGGCCGGAATGTCTCTTCTCATTCTCTAACTCTTATGAGTCGTTTTTGTGAGATGAGATCCAATCCTCTGATAGGTTAATCTTTCCTCACCAAACCACCCGCTGATCAAATCAATGATAGGTTAATCTTCCCTCACCAAGCCATCCGCTGATCAAACTAAGCGACAGTGGATCCACCAACTTTTCCATTTGCCCATCATTGGTATTTCTCAGACTTAACGTGATAGGTCCTAAACGCCTAGCATTAAAGTCTCCCTTTGAGTGGTAATATGGGTTGGCACTTTCTTTGCTACCCGTATTCCGCTCTCTTCGCGTTCTGGTCAAACCTATAAAAGTTAGGGCCAAAGCCAAAATCCCCTCTCGATTCCTCCAATGAACGAGAGGTCCACTTTCAAATCGAGTGACCAATCCTATAAAAGTTAGAGTCGTTCGAATCTTTTCCTCTCGATTCCCCCAATGAACGAGAGGTCCACTTCCAAATCGGGTAATCAAACCTTCCGACAGTTAGGGTTATCCGAATTGTTACGATTCTCGGAGTGGAGATCCCACTCTTAGTTTCATCCTTCCGGATTCTGGGGGTGGAGATCCCACCTCGAGTTTCCTTTCCAGCTGTAGATAGAATATAAAATTCTTCCTCTTCAGCACCGGGAGATAGAATATAAAATTCTTCCTCTCCTCGGACCTTTCCGATGCTCGGAGTGGAGAACCCACTCCCAGTTCATCATTTCCGGATTCTGGGGGTGGGGGATCCCACCTCAAGTTCCATTTCCAGCCGAAGATAGAATATAAAATTCTTCCTCTTCAGCACCGGGAGATAGAATATAAAATTCTTCCTCTCCCGTTTCTCAATCTGTCTTTGCTTTTAGAAAAGACACGATTGTCAAATCCGGGCACTCGATGCACGGGGAATTTTATCCCGAAGCCTGAGTAGGGATAAGTCAACGCCTAACACGCGTTGCCGGGTAGTCTATTCCCGTGAGAAAGACGAAGTCTATGTATTCAAAATCATAGCAACTTTTCCTCTGTCTTTGCTTTCAGAAAAGACAGGGATGAAGTCAACGCCTAACACGCGTTGCCGGGTAGTCTATTCCCGTGAGAAAGACGAAGTCTATGTATTCAAAATCATAGCATTAAGTCTAAGAGAAGCAATTCTCTTAGCACAACGTTACATGTGAAACGGGTTTTAATAATTCACATGCTAGCCCGATTCAAACGGTAATCGGTAAAGGCACATCAAACCCGTTGATGGCTGGGGGTTTGCCAAAAATCCCAAAGCCTATGTCTAACACACATGGCCGGTTAGTCTTTGACCGTAAAAAGGACAAAAGACCACATATTCAACATTGTGGCAGGTTGTTATTAATAACACCATAATCCGTGCCTCACACGCACGGGGAATTTTATCCTGAATCCTAAGTAAGGATAAGTCAGCGCCTAACACGCGTTGCCGGGTAGTCTATTCCCGTGAGAAAGACGAAGTCTACGTATTCAATATCGTAGCACTAAAAGGGTTAACTCTTTTAGCTTAAACGTCACATAGGAGCGGACTTAAACAATCCGCATGCTAGCCCGACTCAAACGGTAGTCGGTAAAGGCTAATCAAATCCGTTGAAGGCTGGGGATTAGCCAAAAATCCTAAAGTCAACGCCTAACACGCGTCGCCGGGTAGTCTATTCCCGTGAGAAAGACGAAGTCTACGTATTCAATATCGTAGCACTAAGAGCGTTAACTCTCTTAGCACAACGTCACATGCGGAACGGACTTAAACAATCCGCATGCTAGCCCGACTCAAACGGTAGTCGGTAAAGGCTAATCAAATCCGTTGATGGCTGAGGATTTGCCAAAAATTCTATAACTGCGAGTCATTGACGCATCAACTCCCCTAGTTGGTCTCGTGACTCGAGCACCCAACAAATTCGGGACAAAATCCACACATGCAGATGAATCAACTTTAACAGTTGGTCCTGCAACCCCAACATTCGGGACCGCGATGCTCCAATACCTTAAGAGCTTAAACTGTGTATACTCCAGCAAACGTACGAGTATAAACTGTGTTAATGGCGATTTGTAAACCCTAGGGACAACGCCGGTCAACGCGTAACCCTAGGTCAACGCCAAGCAACGCGTTGCAACAAAAGTCAACGTTCGACGATTCGAAACCCTAGGGTGGACGCCGGTCAACGCGTAGCCCTAGGTCAACGCCAAGCAACGCGTTGCAAACGAAAGTCAACGTTCGACGATCCGAAACCCTAGGGTGGACGCCGGTCAACGCGTAACCCTAGGTCAACGCCAAGCAACGCGTTGCAAACGAAAGCCAACGTTCGACGATTCGAAACCCTAGGGTGGACGCCGGTCAACGCGTAACCTTAGGTCAACGCCAGTCAACGCGTTGCAAACAAA
>NW_017974243.1:3161-6076 GCF_001876935.1 Asparagus officinalis
TCTCGGCAAGCTCGAAACACCCGAGGGGTGTCTTGGCAAAACCAAGACACCCCAGGGGTGTCTTGGCCGCCAAGACACCCCAAGGGGGTGTCCTCAGCCCCTACACACCTTTTACCACCCCAAGGGGGTGTCCTCACCTTTCCTCACCTTTTACCACCCCCCCTCTTGGTTTCCTATAAATAGGCCCCTTAGGCCTTCATTTCAAAGGGCTGGAATTATTTTGGTCTTGGAGCAAGGCTAGAGAGAGAGGAGAGGAGTTTTGGAGAGCCTAGGCGAAGCCCTGCCGGATCGAGGAGTGAGCGAGCCTTCTGCAGCAAAGGAGCCTTCTTCTTCATTCCCCCTTTTTCTTTTCCTTAGTATTGCCCCTTAGCGGTGATACTAAGTAGAGCTGGTGTCTCGCTTTAGCCGAGATATAAGCTTCATAGCTTCTTAGATCCCCCGCGGATCGACGAAGCTCTGTCCGATTTTTCGGGATCAGAAGTTTCTAAATCCCTCCGCGGATAGACGAAGGTCTGCCCGATTTTCTCGGAACAGATCTGATTGCCCCGGTGGTCCACGGATATCAACATCCCCGTCACAGGCCAAAGACCCACGCAAGCAAGAGATGACAAACAGCTCTTGCGTTTGTTTGAAAGGAGTTGCATTTATTTTGTTTTCATTGTGTACCGGTCTTATTAGCTGACATGCTGGCTGAGCAGACTTCCAGAGGGACCGAGAGACCATTCTTCGGGAACGATTCATCTACCGGTATATATCTGAGATGCCGGCTTATTAGCTGACATGCTGGCTGAGCAGACTTCCAGAGGGACCGAGAGACCATTCTTTGGGAATGATTCGTCTACTGGTACATATCTGATTCTCCTCCTCTTGCCCGATCTTTTATTTGACTAATGAATGATTGACTATCGCAGCGTCAACTATTGGAGTTAGCCCGGTATCTATCCCTGGCATATCCAGTTTGCCTCAGAATGACGGGCTTGCAGGTATGCATACGATTCAGGGATATTGTACTTTTCTTATGTTCATCTGTCTTTTGATTAATCTATGAGTGCAATCATAGGACCAGCCACTAGGACTGATTCTCATATGACTCCTGGCATCCCTCAAATGCCTACGGGTGAAGGATCTACAGGTATGTAGATGACTGTACTATCCCAATCCTTCTTATTTGTCTAAATTTTCATTTTGACTAATAAGAAAGTGTCATCATAGGACCAGCTGCTTGGGCCGATACTCTCATGACCCTGGGCATCCCGGCTGTTCCTGAGGACGGGGGGATTGCAGGTATGCATACGATTTTCTTGTCCCGATTCTCCTTACTTATCCAAATTTCCATTTGGTTAACCTAGGAGTGTTATTGTAGGACCAGGCGTTGAGCCTGATACCGCTACAGTTCCCGGGGCTGAAAGTCTTCATAGCAGTGGTGCTTCCCCATCTTTGCCGAGTGGTGCGAGCAACCCGCCTGCAGGGGCTAACGTACCCTCTTCTGCTGCTGTCCCAGAGCCTGTCGGACCTCAACCCGAGGGGACGTCTGTTGGTGTCGGTATGTTCAGGACTTGCCTTTTGACTTTCCTTTTCATATTCGATAATCCACTGAGCTCCTATGTTTCTGCTTGTAGGATCTCGATCTTCCCTATATGAGCGTGTCCGTAACCTTTTGGTCGATACCGATCCTGACAGAGAGGCTTTCCGTACGGACCTCAGTTTCTTCACCGCCTTCTATAATGGCTTGATCGAGAAGCTTCTTCACCGAGGAGGCGGCTTTGATCAGTTCCGGCGTTCCTTCTCTCGCCACATGACGATGATGAGGGAAGAAGGATACCCGGAATTGGCTGATTCCTTCACTGCTGATTTCGCCGCCCTGGAGTCAGAGATACGAGAGTTGAAGGAACTGGAGGTTACCGGGGCTTCTTCTTTCGTGTCCTCTGAGTTGGAGCATAGGATGGCGCAGTGGCGTGACCTGAGATCTTCCATCGGGTGTGAGCTTCAGTCACGTGAGAGCTCCATTGCGCATCTAATGGCTAACATGGCAAGGAAGGATAGGGAGAAAGCTGAGTTACTCCGCTCCTTGGACTCGAATCGCGAGGAAGCGACTAGGTTGAAGGAGGCCTTGAAGCGCGCCGAGGAATCTGCCGTTCTTATTGCCGATGACCTGATTGGATTGGAGCGTTCTCGTGACCAGGTACCCGAGGAGCTCGAATCTACTCAGGAGGGACTGATGAAGTTGAAGAGTGAAGCTGCGGAGATTTTGAGCTGTTCTGAGGAATCTGCCCGAGCAGATCTGCAGGCGGGACTTGAGCAGAGTTATGCAGATAGACTCTTTAGCTTAAAGTCTCATATTCTTAGCCGTCAGTTGCCTTCGGGCTAATGAGCTCTTTGTTGTATGCTTTTGACTTGACCTATTAATAGAAACTCCGCATTTGCTTCTTTCTTGTGATTTGTCTGTATTTCTTCTGAATGACAGATTCTATGGGATTTTTGGCAAACCCCCAGCCCTCAACGGGTTTGATGTGCTTTTACCGATCACCGTTTGAATCAGGCTAGCATGTGGATTGTCTAGATCCGTTCCACATGTAACGTTGTGCTAAGAGAGTAAACTCTCTGAGGCTTTGTGCTATGATTTTGAATACATAGGCTTCGTCTTTCTTACGGGAATAGACTACCCGGCAACGCGTGTTAGGCGTTGACTTTGGGGTTTTTGGCAAACCCCCAGCCTTCAACGGGTTTGATACGCCTTTACCGATTACCGTTTGAATCGGGCTAGCATGCGGATTGTCGAAATCCGTTCCGCACGTAACGTTATGCTAAAGGAATGAACTCCCTTAGACTTAATGCTACGACTTTGGATATGTAGACTTTGCCCTTGTCACGGGAATAGGCTACCCGGCAACACGTGTTAGGAGTTGACTTATCCC
>NW_017974244.1:0-3461 GCF_001876935.1 Asparagus officinalis
TGCACCCAAACTGTACAAAAACACGTTTCACCATCACAATAATATATCTCTAGTGGAATCAAATAACAAGTGTTGGAACAAAACAGGCAAATAAAGATAATGATGCAATGAACATAATAAAGGATAGAGATAGCCAAATAATCATGTTTTAACTGAAAAAAATGATTATCTAGAATAAGTATGAAATATTTTAGTATATAAAGTCAAATGAAATAGTATTGAGGTGCAAAGACTTTACAAAATGAAATACAAATCTAAATATTTAAAAAATAAATAATAACTACTGTGGTGCATAAATAATTACTAAATCTTAACAATTTTTGAATAAGCTCGCATGAATTGTGTCATGTAATACAACCTCAATATCATACCCTACACTCGGGTAACTAACATGGGAGCATGAATACAAACTGTATAATTCTTTATCAGGAATATTATAATACACATGGGTGAAATCTACAATGGTTTTGTTGCAATATAATAACTAACACTCCTTAAGTGTACTCCCCAGCGGTTTTGTTGCAGAGTGCAAACCATCCCACTCAGTAATGATGCACAACAAAGTGTAGTCTATTGCAGTCTCATTGCAACATACCTACTAACCACCCTGAGTGTAGTCTACACGGACTCATTGCGATATACCAACTAACGTACTTAGGCATCCGACTATCATGAAATGAAATAATATGTGTCGCTATCTTTTATGACAAATCTCGGGAATATGTGTTACTTACCTGTATTGCTCGTGTGAATGCAACCGCAAAACGTATACTTCAGTGTCCAAATATGTATCTTGACATGCGTACCCGAACTTTAAATTCATATCAAATATGTATCTTGACATGAGTACCCGAACTTTAAATTCATATCAACTCATGTGTCAATAAAAACAAACACAGCACAACATAGATCAGTCGATCAAAAATAACTCTTCGGTCAACTAAAATGTGTGCAAAAATATGCACATGCAAATTAATATGGATCCATCGACCGACTCCTTTACTTCGGTCGACCGACCAGGGCACAAATAGAATACAAGTTTCGGTTTTTAGTTTTTGATCTACAATATAATAAATTACTAATTTTGCATGAATACACAGAAAATAACTCTAATTTAATATGATTAGAGTTTAGTTATCTATGCAAAACACAATTTATATATCTAGTTTAATTATATAAACCCTAACATGTTTATTATTATCAAAAACATCATGAAAACCAACAAATCTCAATGAGAACTCATGATAAATTAATTTCAGATCCTAAATCTAAATTAGAGAATTTGTTTATGCCTTTTTAAATCTTAAGGATTAAATCTTTGTATCTTATAGCTAAAAAGAGCAATAGTTATACTTGAACTAGAGTTTAAGGCCAAATAACAACAAAATAAAGCTCATTTAAATCAAATAAAAATAGGGATGTGATTGGAGGTGATGAAACTCACCTCATAACTCGTGATGAACTCCCAAACATGTGAGAAAACAGATCCTCCTTTGCCCAACGCTGACAATCTCGCCCTTTTCTGGGTATTTTGCTTCACAAAGCTCTCAAATAGTCAAACCCAAAACATGATGTAAAAGAGAATATTTCATGTAATATATCCATATAGATATAGGCAAACCCAAAACAAATCAAACATGTAACGTTTCCTCTGACCTCAGAATGAGGTGATTTAAGATCCGTTGGAATGATATAAAAGAGACATACAACATTTGTTTTTGAGATATTTCAGATTTAAATTACATTAATGTATAATGTATATATACTATTAATTGGTCTCAAATCAATTACTATCATGCTCATTCTTCATTAAATGATATTTATCATAATATAACTCATTTAATACTATTTACCATATTATTTTTAAAAAAGAAATTTATGGGGTTTTATATTCGTTCACCATCAAAATAATTTCATTCTCGAAATTCTTCAAACGTATCTTTAGAGTTTAATAATACGAGAAAAGCACGTTGAGGGAATAATCCTGCAAGGAAACCCTTACATACACATCTCGTATCATTGTAGGCAGTGAAAATGCCTAAGTGTTAAAGCTCAACAGAGCACACCCGTAGAGCTCAACTTTTGGTTATTGAGCTCGCCATAAGGGCTCAATTCCACTTCATGGTTGAGCTCGCCCCTTCGCCTCCTCGAGCTCGCCCGTAGAAGCCCGATCCCTCTCCTTGATTGAGCTTGCCCACAGGGCTTGTCCTCACCTGTTCTTTAAGCTCGCTCGTAGAGCTCAAACCTCTTTTTATTAAGCTCGCTTGCTGGGTTTAATCCTGCCTGTTCACAAAGATGGAAAGCTCGCCTGAACAATCAAGCGGTTTTCAATCTCGATTGCTCGCTTATCGGTCTCGGCCGAACAGTGCGAGATTGCCTGCTTGTAGGAGTAGGCCCACCAACTATCCATGTTCTAATAGAGCATAGCCCTCATAGCCCCTAGCTGGTCACATCCCACAGGTAGGGGAGGGCATGGTGCTCCTCACCCCTATTTGTGGTCACACCCCACAAATCAGGGGATAGCCGATGTCATTCCCTACCTATTTATAGCACCCTTTATCAACGAGAAAGGGGTTCAAAAAATGGGTTCGGTTAGAAAAAAGGTCCATAAGGCTTGGTCCAGTTGGGAGATTGAGCTTGATACCCTCAAGGCTCTTCACGTAAAGGCTCTATCTCTCTCCTACTCCCTGATTGGCTTACTTGGTAGGACATTCCAAGCTATAAGCTTGGATTGTTGAAGTAGACTCATTTGAACTATCAGATTCGAGGCTCCTAAGCTCTTTGCAAATCCTTGCATCGCAGCTCGCCCTAGGCTCCAGCCTTGGCACTCATCAAGATCGGGTATATTTTAAACTCAACCGCCTCGGGGTTTCTACTATATATTAAAGCTCAACCGCAACGTCGATGATATCGTCCAGGGAAGTAAACTTGACGCGAGCATCGAGGGAGGCTTCCTATCGCTACCAACGAACCCACATTAAACAAGGAGGGCTTTCCCTCCGCTTCTGTTGTAAACATTGGATTTCATTGGAATTGTGACAAACACTCAGTCAATACAAATCTCCATTGAGAGCAAGATTTTACGTCTTATAGAAGATGGCGACCACAGTAGGAGAAACTATTTCTTCAACTGAAATAGTGGTGACCTCGTACGACGACGTTGTGAAAGGGACGACCGTGGATTCTCTAGTGATTGAGTTAGACAAAGCTAAGTACGAGGATTACTTATTTTCTTCTTCCTTCGGCGGAAAAACTTCATGCTTCTACCGCCGAGTGGCGCATGTGGCCCAGCCCCGAGCGGTCGAGTTGACCGTGCCCAAGAGCTTTGCTGGAGCAACAGTAGGGGGTTCTACTTCCCCCGAAATGGTCAAGGCCAAGCGAAGGACCAAGAACAAAAGCCAAGGGGCTGCTCGTTGGGTCTCCAAGCAATCCACGCAGAGCCCCATGCAAGAGGAGATAAC
>NW_017974244.1:4170-6219 GCF_001876935.1 Asparagus officinalis
TCTCCAAGCTGGACCTGTTCTTCCTCTAAGTCTGACGTACACCAGAGAAAACAGGTGTACGTCAGCGCACATGACGTACGGCAAGATCCCACAAGGAAAGTAGAAACGGTCGAACGACCAATGCTAGAACAATAATAATAATAACAGTAATAATCTAAATAAAATCCACCACTAGAATATAATAACCAGAAGAATCTAAAAGCGATCGGGTAACGAGGTCATGTAGCTAATGATCAGATTAATCATCTAAGTAACGAGATCATACTACTAGCCAAGAAACAATGTCATTCTATAACAGGTCACTGATCACATCTCACACAGAGTCAGATAACCGACTGTTCATAATTTCCCTACGTGCATCCAATACAAATACACAAATAAGTCAGAGGACTACACGCAAACCGATTCCTGCCTGGTCCGAACTTCAAGCAGGACCCGGTAATCATCCAAGTACAGGGTCATACACTAGCTGGAATTAATACTTAAAGATCTACAATTGGAGACGTAGTACGTCGAGCGAAATAATCCAAACAAGGAAACCCTCATGTATATACCATATGTCTCAAATTGTAGATAATTAAATATTAATCCTGATCTATGTATGAAAAGAAACACAACACCCCAATGGATACACAAATCCATTGGCGCGAGCCTGGAAGATATATCAACAACCATATCCGATCACATGAACATTAACTTCCCCATCCCAACTCTCTTGTTTTTCTAAGCTAACATATACACAGGTTTCTAAGTCTTAAACAGAACACACCAGGCCACACTAGTCATGAATTTCTAACGGTTCTCAAGCATAACAAAGAGTAATAAATATAACTAATCATATACAACAATATCATAGCATATCAGATAACCAAATCTAAGAATCAGGAATCATACAATAATAAATTTATTTACTTCAAAATATCATAATGAATTCTTTTAAAATAATCCCTTTTTCCAAAATAGTTTCTTTTTTTAAATAATTTCTTTTAAAGTAATCACTATTATTCTAAGATGATTCTTTTTCCGAAATAATTTCCTTTCTACCAAAATAATTTCCTTTCTCATTATAATTAATCTAAAATAATTTGTTTTAAATTATTATAATTTTTCTAAAAACAGGACACACCAGGCCACACTAGTCATGAATTTCTAACGGTTCTCATGCATAACAAAGAGTAATAAATGCAACTAATCATATACAACAAGATCATAGCAGGCCACACTAGTCATGAATTTCTAACAGTTCTCAAGCATAACAAAGAGTAATAAATGCAACTAATCATATACAACAAGTTCATAGCCTATCACATAATTAAAATTAAGAAACATAAATTATGAAAAATTCATAATAATCCCTTTTCTAAAATAAATCTGGCGTAAAATATTTATAAATGTTCTAAAATAATCCTTTTTATAAAACTTTCTAAAATAAAATAATTCTTTTCAAAAAATAAACTCTCTTAAATTATTGAAATTATTCTAAATTGATACTTATTCTAAAATACTTCTTTTGTCAAATAATTTCTATTAATTTATTATAATTATTCTAAAATGATTTTTCACCAAAATAATAATTAATTAAAATTGATTATTTTATCAATAAATTCTTTAAAATTATAAATTAATCTAAAATAATTTTATTTTATTTTATCTTTACAGTATCTATTATCAAAATATTATTTTTAGTATCATTCGTCAAATAAATCCGTACAGGTCATCACAGTATATGTATTACAATGTGAATGGTCATACGTTATTGTCCACAGTCCATTTCGTTCACAACAGTTCTATACGTTATAGTTCTCAGTCCAATATGTTCACGACAGTTCTATATTTGTAACGAGTAATTATTCGGGTAATGAGTTCCTATGCATAATTAATCTGTGATCAATCTAAAATTGTACTGAGCAAGAATAGGGATCTTGCATGTAGCTAATTAATTCAGAGCGGTCTAAGAATTGAATGAATAGTCAATGAGCAATAGGGATCTTGCCTCGGGGTTTTGTCGATCGAATCGACGTCGACGGGCAGGTCTGTGGGTCTGATCTA
>NW_017974245.1:0-5990 GCF_001876935.1 Asparagus officinalis
GCAAGTTCATGAGTTAAAGAAGAGTAAAGATGAGTGTCTGAGAGAGCTCGAGGAGCTCAACGCATCAACAGATGCTCTTGTCCTAGAGAAAGAAAAGTAGAAGTCTATCATGATGAAGAAGATGAAAGATTCTGAGGTGGTTTCCGATAAAGTTCTCTCGCTACTGAAGACTACCACGAAGGCTGTACATGGAGGTGAAAATGCTCAAGAGAATGGCTTTGTCGATGATGATGATGATGACGACAGGATTTGTCCATTCGCAGAGGAGATGGAGAGGATTAAAGGAGCTTTTAAGAGCAGAGGTGAGAAGTTTGAAGAGATGAATAGAGAGATTGAGGTCTTGAAGAGCAAGAACCAGCCAATAGTGACATTGTCAATATGTGAGGCAGAATATTTGACAGCATCTTGGTGTGTGTTCCATGCAATATGACTAAGAAATTTGTTATACGAGCTAAAACTCTAGCAACACGAGGCAACCAAAAAGCGAGTCGACAATAAATCGGCAATTGAGTTGGCAAAGAATCCGGTGCACCATGAGAGGAGTAAGCATATAGATGTCCGTTTTTATTTTATTCGGGAACATGTGAAGGAAGGTAATGTGCGAACAAGTCACGTTGCGAGTCAGGACCAAGTGGCGGATATCATTACGAAGCCGCTACCAACAATGTTATTCGAAAATTGTAAGATAATGATTGGAATGAAGGACTGAAAATGTTTGAGTTTAAGGGAGGAATTTGTTAAAGAATAAACTCAAACATAGTCAAGGCGATATTAAATGAGAAGTGGAAGGGGCAGTCGTTTGGAGTTCCCTATAATAAGTTATGACAGATTTTAACGAAGAGTCAGAATTAAGTACTGTTGTTTAGAATTCTGTTTTAAGAGTCTATTAATAGAGTTTTATTCTGTTAAGATAATGAAAAGAGAGTGTGTGAAGTGAGAAGAGAAGAAAAAATATATGTTTAAGAATTAATCAGAAGGAAAGTTGTGTTCTTGTTCCTCTTCCTTAAAAGCAATCTGTTTTTATCAATTAGAAGTTAGTTGTCACAAAGTTTGAGGAACTGGGACGTTTTAAAATTAAAATGAAATGACAAAAAAATTTGTAAAACTGAGGACTAATTGATATGCAAATCAAGTCAACTTGTCAACTTATGTCAAAGTGGGCGAAATGGTATTGAACAAAGTTTAAGAAATGGAAATTTTGAAAATTAAAGTGAAGTCTTTAAAAATTGACAAAAGTTATTGAATTTGGAAACGTTGAAACTTAAAGTCAAATTTTTCAAAGAAGGTAGAGAAAATAGAAAGTTTGACTTTGAATTAAAGTGAAACCTTAATAATAGACTGAGAAATAGAAATTTTTAGAAAACTAAACGGAAAAATAAAAGCCAACTTATGTCCAAATGAAAAAGAATTTTGAGTATACGAA
This sequence comes from Asparagus officinalis, assembly GCF_001876935.1. NCBI lineage: Eukaryota > Viridiplantae > Streptophyta > Magnoliopsida > Asparagales > Asparagaceae > Asparagus > Asparagus officinalis. The sequence goes on from NW_017974245.1 coordinate 1,424, forward strand.
ATTTTGAAATCAAAGTGAAATCTCAAATAAGCTTGAGAACTAGAAAGTTTGAGAAATTGGGATATTTGATAATTAAAGTGAAATGACAAAAAAAAATTTGTAAGGTTTAGAGAACTAAGTTTGAGAAATTGGAAAGTTCAAAAATTAAAGTGAAATTTAAAAAAATGAAAAAAGTTTTATAAATTGGATAGTTTGAAAATCAAAGTAAAATCTTTTAAAAAAAAAAGTCGAGAAATTGAAATGTTCGACTTTGAACTAAAAGGAAATCTCAAAAAATAGTTTAAGAAAAAAAAATTGGAGATCCAAGAGAAAGCAAAAAAAATCAAATTATATGAAAGGAAAAAAGAACTTTGAGAATATGGAAATTTTTTAAAATCAAAGTGAAATCACAAAAAAGTTAAGAGAAATTGAGAATGTCTATTATGTGCCTGACTTGAAGAGTAACATCTTTAGCACGGGACAACTATTGGGGAAGGGATATTCGGTTTACATAAAAGATCGGATGTTGCACTTGAAGGACAAAAAAGGTCGTTTGCTTTCACATGTGGAGATGGCCAAGAATCGAATGTTCAAACTCAACTTGAGAAACGTGCAAGAAAGGTGTTTGCAAATCAACAAGGAGGATGTGGAGAAAGAGGAGATCAGCGAAAAGCATCGGGCGGAGATTAAGTTGACTAGGGATGAACTCGAAGAAAAAGTTATTAAGGATCGAATCGTTGGAAGAAGAGGGTCGTAGAGCTTTGGCGGTTAGAGAGAGATTGGAAGGTGGTATTAGGGTCTCAAAGGATGAGGTTTGCATGTTGAAGGGCAAAGAAGAAGGGTTGAGTGTCGAGATTATTGAGTTAGAGGAGAAGAAAGAGTTTTGAGTTGAAGATTCGAGTTGGAAGAATCGAAGAAGAAGATAGAAGAGATTTCACGAGAGAATAATAAGGCTTTAAAGGAGAAAGCTGAGCAAGAGATGGAGATTCTTGAATTGAAGAGAGAGGTAGAAAAGCTTCAACTGAATGTGCTAGAGCTTGAGAAGACATGTGGAGATTATAGTGAACAGAACACCCGATTGCTTAGTAAGAACGATGCAATCAAGAAAGAGGTTGGTGTGTTGGAGGAGGAGGCTGAAGCAAAGATTGGGGAGCTTAAGATGAAGTTGGATGGTTTGAGTTCAAAGATCAGAGAGATTTCAATGGAGAAGGATAAGTTTGAAAATGTACAAACGAAGCAAGATGTGGGTATTGTCAGATTGAAGAAAGAAGCAGAAAATCTCAGCTTACATATTTCAGATCTTGAGAAGAAGAGCATTCAGCTTCAAGAGAAGAGAGATACATTTGAGAGGGAATTAGGTGTTCGAAGAGAGGAATGGAAAAGTTTTTTTATCGCAAGTTCATGAGTTAAAGAAGAGTAAAGATGAGTGTCTGAAAGAGCTCAGCGCATCAATGGATGCTCTTGTCCTAGAGAAAGAAAAGGAGAAGTCTCTCATGTTGAAGAAGATGAAAGATTTTGATGTGGTTTCCGATAAAGTTCTCTCGCTGCTGAAGACTACCACGGAGGCTGTACATGGAGGTGAAAATGCTCAAGAGAATGGCTTTGTCGATGATGATGATGATGATGACAGGATTCGTCCATTCGCAGAGATGGAGAGGAAAAAATGAGCTTTTAAGAGCAGAGGAGAGAAGTTTGAAGAGATGAATAGAGAGATTGAGGTCTTGAAGAACAAGAAGCAGCCAATAGTGACATTGTCAATATGTGAGGCAGAATATGTGGCAGCATCTTGGTGTTTGTGCCATGCAATATGGCTAAGAAATTTGTTATACGAGCTAAAACTCTAGCAACACGAGGCAACCGAAAAACAAGTCGACAATAAATCGGCAATTGAGTTGGCAAAGAATCCGGCACATCATGAGAGGAGAAAGCATATAGATGTCCGTTTTTATTTTATTCGGGAATATTTCAAGGGAAGGTAATCTGCGAACGAGTCACGTTGCGAGTCAGGACCAAGTGGCGGATATCATTACGAAGCCGCTACCAACAATGTTATTCGAAAATTGTAAGATAATGATTGGAATGAAGGACTGAAAATGTTTGAGTTTAAGGGAGGAATTTGTTAAAGAATAAACTCAAACACAGTCAAGGCGATATTAAATTAGAAGTTGAAGGGGCAGTCGTTTGGAGTTCCCTATAATAAGTTATGATGAATAAGATGAAAGATTCTGAGGTGGTTTCCGATAAAGTTCTCTCGCTGCTGAAGACTACCACGGAGGCTGCACATGGGAGGTGAAAATGCTCAAGAGAATGGCTTTGTCGATGATGATGATGATGATGACAGGATTCGTCCATTCGCAGAGATGGAGAGGAAAAAAGGAGCTTTTAAGAGCAGAGGAGAGAAGTTTGAAGAGATGAATAGAGAGATTGAGGTCTTGAAGAACAAGAAGCAGCCAATAGTGACATTGTCAATATGTGAGGCAGAATATGTGGCAGCAGATGATGATGATGATGATGACAGGATTCGTCCGTTCGCAGAGATGGAGAGGAAAAAAGGAGCTTTAAGAGCAGAGGAGAGAAGTTTGAAGAGATGAATAGAGAGATTGAGGTCTTGAAGAACAAGAAGCAGCCAATAGTGACATTGTCAATATGTGAGGCAGAATATGTGGCAGCATCTTGGTGTTTGTGCCATGCAATATGGCTAAGAAATTTGTTATACGAGCTAAAACTCTAGCAACACGAGGCAACCGAAAAACAAGTCGACAATAAATCGACAATTGAGTTGGCAAAGAATCCGGTGCACCATGAGAGGAGAAAGCATATAGATGTTCGTTTTTATTTTATTCGGGAACATGTGAAGGAAGGTAATGTGCGAACAAGTCACGTTGCGAGTCAGGACCAAGTGGCGGATATCATTACGAAGCCGCTACCAACAATGCTATTCGAAAATTGTAAGATAATGATTGGAATGAAGGACTGTAAATGTTTGAGTTTAAGGGAGGAATTTGTTAAAGAATAAACTCAAACATAGTCAAGGCGATATTAAATGAGAAGTGGAAGGGGCAGTCGTTTGGAGTTCCCTATAATAAGTTATGACAGATTTTAACGAAGAGTCAGAATTAAGTACTGGTGTTTAGAATTCTGTTTTAAGAGTCTATTAATAGAGTTTTATTCTGTTAAGATAATGAAAAGAGAGTGTGTGAAGTGAGAAGAGAAGAAAAAATATATGTTTAAGAATTAATCAGAAGGAAAGTTGTGTTCTTGTTCCTCTTCCTTAAAAGCAATCTGTTTTTATCAATTAGAAGTTAGTTGTCACAAAGTTTGAGGAACTGAGACGTTTTAAAATTAATTAATAAAATGAAATGACAAAAAAATTTGTAAAACTGAGGACTAATTGATATGCACATCAAGTCAACTTATCAACTTATGTCAAAGTGGACGAAATAGTATTGAACAAAGTTTAAGAAATGGAAATTTTGAAAATTAAAGTGAAGTCTTTAAAAATTGACAAAAGTTATTGAAATTGGAAACGTTGAAATTTAAAGTAAAATTTTTCAAAGAAGGTTGAGAAAATAGAAAGTTTGACTTTGAATTAAAGTGAAACCTTAATAATAGTTTGAGTTTTTAGAGAACTAATCGGAAAAATAAAAGCCAACTTATGTCCAAATGAAAAAGAATTTTGAGTATACGAAATTTTGAAATCAAAGTGAAATCTCAAAAAAAAACTTGAGAAATTAGAAAGTTTGAGAAATTGGGATATTTGAAAATTAAAGTGAAATGACAAAAAAAATTGTAAGGTTTAGAGAACTAAGTAAAACGCAAAACAAGTCAACTTATGTCAAAGCGAAAAAAAGGTATTGAGCAAAGTTTGAGAAATTGGAAAGTTCAATAATTAAAGTGAAATTTTTAAAAAAATGAAAAAAGTTTTATAAATTGGAAAGATTGAAAATTAAAGTAAAATCTTTAAAAAAAAGTCGAGAAATTGGAATGTTTGACTTTGATCTAAAAAGAAAATCTTAAAAAACAGTTTGAGAAATAAAAAAAAAGTTTGGAGAACTAAGAGAAAGCAAAAAAAAAAGTCAACTTATGTCGAAGGAAAAAGAACTTTGAGAATATGGAAAATTTTAAAATTAGAGTCAAATCACAAAAAAGTTAGAAATTGGAAAGTGTAAAGAATTAAAGTGAAATCTCAAAAAAGTTTGAGAGACACTTTGCAGAAGGTCTTCAAGGGCGCTGATCGAGTTAAACAAGTGCGGCTTCAAACTCTTCGAGGCGAGTTGGAGGCCATGAAGATGAAGGAGTCAGAAGGAATATCCGACTACATCACGCGTGTGCAAACAGTGGTGAATCAACTCAAACGCAACGGAGAAACCCTAACCGATGCAAGGGTTGTGGAGAAGATTTTGCAGTCATTAACCAAGAATTTCGAGAACGTTGTATGCGCAATTGAGGAGTCGAGGAATTTGGAAGAGATGACCGTCGATGATCTCGCTTGTTCTCTTGAGGCGCATGAACGGAAGAGGAAGAAACAAGAGCCGCTCGAGGAGGCCTTACAAAGCTAAGGCAACTATCAAGGAGGACAAGGCGATGT
>NW_017974246.1:0-5929 GCF_001876935.1 Asparagus officinalis
TTGGTTGCATATATCTTTTAATTTTAGGGCTTATGGGTTATGGTTGTTGGGCTGGGGGTGGGGATGATTTGCTCAACTTATTTTGCTTCCTCCAAGCAATTTTCCCAAAAATCAAATATGAAAACAAAATATATTTAAGATGGTATGTCGCAAAGAAATAACGATATCTCTCAATCCGGAAGGCGGAATTTAACATATAATATATGAAAATAGCCTATCTCAACGAGAAGAAGCCATCTGTGGAAGTAGATTTTTGATTGGACATTAATGCCTACATCGATGCTGGTATCGATACCTGCATTAATGCTGGTATCGATGGCTATGAATCAGTTACAGATCAATGGCTGATTTTTGATGGTTTTCGATAAGTATTCAATCCTGTAGGATCTGAAATAGATACACTAGAACACTAGAGGGGGGGTGAATAGTGTTCTTTTAAAATTATTGCAAAGTAGATAATAAATTGCAAAGAAAAATGGCAATCTCAGAAATTTGCAAACACAAACACAAAGATTTTATACTGGTTCCACCAATTCGGTGTACATCCAGTCCCCAAGCAAATCCCGCTTGAGAGTTTCCACTATGATTTTGAATAAACTTACAAAATCAAACGCAAACCTGACCAATTTGTAAGTCCCTGCAAATTGCAACACCAATTGACAAACTCCTTGCCAATTTGAACCCCAATCTCTAAGCCAAGAGATTAACCCTCTCACAACCGAGAGAAAACTTGTTGTAGGAATAACACAATGATCCTATAAGCCTTGAATGTGTAGTGAAGTACAGTAGTGGCTTAGGATTCTTTTGATCTCTGTAAAATTGCCTAATTGATTTGTTTTTGATGAAAGTATATAGGCAATTTCAGAAACTCTCCTTTTTCAGAAAATCAGAATGTTTTTCACTTGAAAAATTGCACAAAGATCAAAGCTTATGGGTATGTATACATGTCCCATTTTTCTGAACAAATAACCTATATATAGCCCTTGAAAAGACAAGTTTTTAAAGTTTAAAAACGTTTAAAAACGGCCAAAAACTGTCAGATATTCAAATTCTGAAAACTGAAAAACTGTCTCTTGTAGTCGACTACTGTAGTCATTAGTCGACTACACTGAGTTCAGACAGACTCTGTGTTTTCGGAAAATGTTCTCAGTAGTCGACTATAATGATAATTAGTCGACTACACTGAGTTCAGACAGAAACTTGAAAACTTATATTTTTCTTCAGTAGTCGACTACTGTAGTCATTAGTCGACTACACTGTAAAAAGACAGAAACTTATGTTTCTGTCAAACATCTCAGTAGTCGACTATAATCTCTATTAGTCGACTATACTGTAAAAAGACAGAAACTTGTATTTAAATACAGAAATTTTTGTTTCTGTCAAACACCTCAGTAGTCGACTATAATCTCTATTAGTCGACTATACTGTAAATTGACAGAAACATGTATTTGAGTTCTATACATGAGTAGTCGACTACTATTCTAATTAGTCGACTACTAAGGTTAAAAATTCAGTAAAAAGGAGTTTTTATAATTAAGTTTTAACTACTATTCTAATGGTTAACATAGGGGATTTCTATAGTTAACCAACACACTAAGCCTGTGTTAGTGTGTTCTAAAATTATGGGTGTGTGCGTGTGTGTGATCAAGGCTTGTACAAATATTCTAAGCAAAGAAAAATTCAAATACATTATCTTTTGTTCTTCATTTTCTTCACTTCAAAATGCCTTGATATCCACTTGCACTTGTACATATTCTGATATTGAAATCTGCATATGAAAGTTAGTGCACACAAAATATAAATTGTTATCATCAAAACATTATCATGGAGAAATGATATTCAACATTCTCCCCCTTTTTGATGATAACAAATAATTTATGCATCATATTAAATTTTAAAACATGTAATACTTACTCCCCCTGCATATATGCAAAGTTTTTAACATTCATAATAAAAAATATAAAACTTAACTATTTCTCCCCCTTTGTTATCAACAAAAAGAAGAAGAACCTAAACATAACATAATTTCGTCAACATGAGTTAACACTTCAAACAAATCATCAAGGTTATGAACATAGTCCATAACTTCACCCATCCATATTGGTAGGCAAAGACTTGCCATAAAGACCACAAGTTCCATAATGTTCATCACCATTATCTGTTTAAAATATATAGCAGTTATATTAACGAACAAAATAGTAGCAAACTTAACACATATAATAGCAAACTTTTCATAATAGCAGGCTTAACACACAGTTATATTGTAGCAAACTTGACATAAAAGCAACATAACCACATAGTTTTAAACATAATAACAACCACATAGTTTTAAACATAAGAACATAATTGTTTTGACCAAAAAACAGAAACAAATTCTAAGGTGCTGGAGGAGGTTGTTGGCCTTGAAAATATGAATTAAGCTTTGAGTCCAAGTCTTCAAACTTTTTGATTAGGTCTTCTTGATTGCTGATGATATATCTGTTTTGTGCATATATAGCTCGTTGACCTGTTTCCAGTTCTAGGATACGTGCACTCAAAGTATTGTATTGCACGTCTGAAAAACATGAAGGTTCAGTAGGAAATGGTGGAGGTTGACTTGAAGAGGCTCCAGCTTGAGTTGAGGTTTGTGGAATATCTTCTTGTTGAAGTTCAGGTTCATTTTGAACAGGTTCATTTTGAGGATTGTGATCTTGGATTTCAAAATTTGTCAATTTCATCCTAGTTAGGGCATTTGAATCAAAAAATTCAATTGAACGGACAACAGATTTTTCAGATTTGAGATCAACATGGAATTTATCAAAGATCTTAGTCAGGAATGCACCATAAGGAAGAAATCCTCTAGGAATGGTCAGAAAATTATCAAAATAAACCTCAGCCCAATTAACTTGAATATTTCCCATAATAGCATATATAGCTTTTGCTAATTCTAGGGAAATGAAATGAAAACTTCCAGTTTTTGGAAATAAGTTATAGGCTAGGATACGAGCAATGAACCTAGGAAATGGACGAAGTTTGTTTGAATTGTTCAAAGGTTTTCCATGTCCTGGAAGAAATATGTGATTGGATAGCAAGTCTGAATCATTCATCCTAACAGAGCTAAGAGAAACTCCTTGATAAGGAATGTTGAATATTTTACCAATTGTTTTAGTAGTTAATTCAATCTCCATTCCTTTAACAAGGGTTTTAATTTTTTCAGAACCACCAATTGTACCCACACGTTCTATATTGGTATAGAACAGTTGCACAAGAAATGGGTATGATGGTTTCTTATTTTCAGCAGAAAATAACTCAAGCAAGCCCACATTTTCAAAATAAGAACTAAAGTTCCATGGGATGAAATCATCGAACTTCACAAATCGTCCTGTAAGAATTTCTAAAGTTGAAAGTCTGTTAAATTCTTCCAATAATTCAGGACTTCTTAAATAAACAATGATTTCATCATTGAGAGAACTGTGAGTTTGCTTAGCTTTCTTAGATCTAAACATGATGAACTAGATAAATAACAAGAGAATGAAAGATCAAGTTTAGAAGTATACCCCAAACAGTAGAAACCCTAGAATAGCCGACTATAGCCTGGATTAGTCGACTAATGAGCCTGATAGCTTGACAAGATTGAAAGACAAATAAAGAAATTGATGAGGAAATTTTAGAAACAAGAAAAGCCCTAACCTGGAATCGGTGAAACTGAAGAGAAGAAGATGGGGAAGATGGGTTTTCGGTTTTGGGTAGAGTTAGTGGGTTATTTTTGCTTTTTAATTTATCTTTTAATAATGTAAGGTTTAGATTAGATGGTAAATAGAATGTAGGGTCAAGATTAAATTTTAGATGAATGGTTAGGATTGGTGCAGTTAAAAATGAATGGTTTAGATGATTTTTACTAAAGTAAAACGGGTAGGGTTATTGGATATTGGGTTTAAAACATAAAAAATCCACTTTTCTTAATAAACTAAAGGTTCAGAATTAGTAGTCGACTAATAGTCAAAATAGTCGACTATACTGTAAAAGATAGAAGGTTAAGTTTTAGTTTTTAACTCTGAGTAGTCGACCAATATGTGAATTAGTCGACTACACTGTAATCAACAGAGAGTATTTTTAAGATTTTACATTGAGTAGTCGACTATAAAGGTAAGTAGTCGACTATAATCTGATTTTTCAGAAAAATAGTTTGTAAGAATTGTGCATGTAGTCGACTATAAGTTAGATTAATCGACTACTTAAGGTTTAAATTTATGTATTTTTGTTTTAAAAATTAATTTAAATCTTCAATTGAACATATACCTAATTCCCTTCTTAATTTAACATAAACTTCTTCTTTTAGTGGTTTTGTTAATATATCTGCAATTTGTTTATCTGTAGGTATAAACTCTAATGATATGTCACCTTTAAGAACATGATCACGTAAAAAATGATGTCTAATATCAATGTGTTTTGTACGTGAGTGTTGAATAGGATTTTTAGATAAATTAATTGCACTAGAATTATCACACATAATAGATGATATGGGACAATTTATGCCATAATCAGTTAAAGTTTGTTTCATCCATAATATTTGTGCACATGCAAGACTTGCAGCAATATATTCAGCTTCAGTTGTTGATAATGATACTGAATTTTGTTTCTTACTAAACCAAGATACAAGTGAATGTCCTAAGAAATGACATGTTCCACTTGTACTTTTTCTATCAGATTTACATCCGGCAAAATCAGCATCACTATATGATATTAAATCAAAAGAACTATGTTTTGGATAAAATAAACCATAATTTGTAGTATCTTTAATATATCTAAATATTCTTTTTACTGCTTTAAGATGTGAAACTTTAGGATTTGATTGAAATCTTGCACATAAACATACACTAAACATAATATCAGGTCTACTAGCAGTAATGTAAAGAAGTGATCCAATCATACCTCGATAGAGCTTTTGATCAACATTCTTACCATTTTCATCTTTGTCAAGAGATGTTGTAGTGCTCATAGGTGTTGGTTTGCTTGTTGAATTTTCCAATCCGAATCTTTTAAGTAAATCTTTTGCGTACTTGCTTTGATTGATGAAAATTCCTTCTTTCAATTGTTTAATTTGAAGTCCAAGAAAGAAATTTAGTTCACCCATGTGACTCATTTCAAATTCATCCTGCATAGTCTTAGCAAATTCTTGACAAAGATTGTTGTTAGTAGAACCAAAAATAATATCATCTACATATATTTGAATTAGTAAAATATCTTTATTTATTTTCTTGATAAATAATGTTGAATTAACTTTTCCAATATCAAAACCTGAAGTTTAAAGAAATTTCTTTAATCTATCATACCATGCACGAGGTGCTTGTTTAAGACCATATAATGCTTTCTTAAGTTTAAAAACATGATTAGGAAAACTTTCATGTTCAAAACCTGGAGGTTGTTCTACAAAAACTTCTTCATTTATAAAACCATTTAAAAAAGCACTTTTAACATCCATTTGAAACAATTTAAAATTCATAAAACATGCAAATGCAAGTAAAATCCTAATTGATTCTAATCGTGCAACTGGTGCATAAGTTTCATCATAATCAATTCCTTCTTCTTGATTATAACCTTGTGCAACTAATCTAGCTTTGTTTCTAACAACTTGACCAAATTCATCTAATTTGTTTCTAAAAATCCATTTTGTTCCAATAATGGATTTATTTTGAGGTCTAGGTATAAGATCCCAAACATTATTTCTAGTAAATTGATTAAGTTCATCTTGCATAGCAATTATCCATGAATCATCAAGAAGTGCTTCTTTTATATTTTTAGGTTCAATAGTTGAAATAAAAGCATTATGAGCAATCAAATTAAAGTGAGATCTAGTAGTTATTTTGTCAGATATATTTCGTATAACTAAATCATGTGGGTGATTTTTAACTTCTACAAAATCTTTAGGTAAATCATTTTGTAGATTATC
>NW_017974247.1:0-6528 GCF_001876935.1 Asparagus officinalis
TATAAATTTTATTATAATACTAACAATAATTTATGGATTAGAACAAGTGCAAATATGATGTTTTTTGAACGAATGGGAATGCACCTAGAAGATGTTTTGTGTATGTAGAATGGAGTCAAAATAATTGTTAATTAGGAGAAGTGAGAGGATTGATGTTTACAAAGCAATAAGAACTGGAGTTAGCTCTAGCTAACATAGTTGAATGAGAGAGGGGATTCATGTATCTGACTCCAAAAATGCTTTATTGGTGTTGTCATCATGGAATTTGCTGCAAAGGGTGCAGGGAGATGGCCAGAACTGGGATGCATTTGAAGGGTCTTGTCTTCCACTGCATTGAAATCTACATACCTAGTGAGACTGTAATTGATGAATTAGTGCAATCCAAAGGAAAAATACTTTATTGCCCTTATGCTTCCTTATTTAGGGTCTGGGTTTATATAAATATTTACTTATGTTTCAGGTGGAAAAAAGAAGCAACGTAAAGAGCTAATAGCTGTGAAGCGCCGACAACGTATGATTAATCGTGGTGTTGACTTGGAACAAATAAATCTGGTAAGCTTAACCTCTGCTGATCGAGTTCGCCCTTCACCGCTCCCCGTCCCGCCGCCCTCGAGTTCTGCCTTCACCGCTCCCCGCCCCGCCGCCCTCCACTTCGCCCTTCACTGTTCAGTATCTTTTTTCCAATTTTTTTTAATATTTTGATTTAATATTTCATTTGCTTTAAAATCTTCTTTACAATCCTATTAAGAACTTCCTATTCAGTGCTGGATATTGATGTATTGTTGAAGTTTATGAAATCAATACAAGCATGAAGCTCTCTGATGATCTAATAGGACTTGCTTACACTTGATAAATTCGTTTATTGATGATGAAGGGATCATGCCAATAGCTGAGAATTGCTTACATTTGTCTGCACTGAGCCTAGAGCACTGTCCTCGAATTGCTGATGCTTTGCTAGCTGGAGTTGAGCCTCAACTATCTCTGTAATTTTTGTAAATATTTTTTTTCTTGATTGTTGCTGAGTATGCGAATATGTGGATGATATTCCTTTTCTATTGTAAGTATAGTTTATACTTGTAGCTCCTTATTCAATTTTTGTAAATCTGTTCTCTGAGCTTATTGCCATATGTAGAAGGAATTATTTTTGAATGTTGACAAATGATTCCTGTGAAGTTTATGCGTCTTTTGGTGTTTGCATCTGTAAGATTATGTAGTGAATGATTGTGGCTTATGATATACTTCAATATTTTGGTAGATGTTGCTCATTTATTGGATGTCTTTGTGAAAGATACCGGTGGAGAGTATGTAACTCATAACTCATTGTCCTAGAAAATTTTTGTACCCACTTATTCAAGTTTGTTTATATAGTGAAAGATTGTGGCTTATGATATACTTCAATATGTTGGTAGATGTTGCTCATTTATTGGATGTCTTTGTGAAAGATACCGGTGGAGAGTATGTAACTCATAACTCATTGTGCTAGAAAATTTTTGTACCCACTTATTCATGTTTTGTATCACTTTAGCTTAATTTTATACCCACTTATGCAAGTTTTGTAACTCATTGTTCTGGAAAAAATTTATACTCACTTATTCAAGTTTTGTACCAACTTATTCAGGTTTTGTACCTCTTTAGCTCAATTTTATACCCACTTATGCAAGTTTTGTATCTCGTTGTTTTGAAAAAAATTGTACCCACTTATTCATGTTTTCTACTAACTTATTCAAGTTTTGTACCTCACTTATTCAAGTTTTGTACCTCATTGTTCTGAAAAAAAGTTTTGTACCAACTTATTCAGGTTTTGTACCTCTTTAGCTCAATTTTATACCCACTTATGCAAGTTTTAACTCATTATTCTCGAAAAAATTTGTACCCACTTATTCAAGTTTTGTACCTACGTATTCAAGTTTTGTACCAACTTATTCAAGTTTTGTACCTCATTATTCTGGAAAAAAAAAGTTTTGTACCCACTTATTCAGGTTGAATGATTGTGGCTTATGATATACTTCAATATTTTGGTAGATGTTGCTCATTTATTGGATGTCTTTGTGAAAGATACCGGTGGAGAGTATGTAACTCATAACTCATTGTCCTAGAAAATTTTTGTACCCACTTATTCAAGTTTGTTTATATAGTGAAAGATTGTGGCTTATGATATACTTCAATATGTTGGTAGATGTTGCTCATTTATTGGATGTCTTTGTGAAAGATACCGGTGGAGAGTATGTAACTCATAACTCATTGTGCTAGAAAATTTTTGTACCCACTTATTCATGTTTTGTATCACTTTAGCTTAATTTTATACCCACTTATGCAAGTTTTGTAACTCATTGTTCTGGAAAAAATTTATACTCACTTATTCAAGTTTTGTACCAACTTATTCAGGTTTTGTACCTCTTTAGCTCAATTTTATACCCACTTATGCAAGTTTTGTAACTCATTGTTCTTTTGTACCAACTTATTCAGGTTTTGTACCTCTTTAGCTCAATTTTATACCCACTTATGCAAGTTTTGTAACTCATTGTTCTGAAAAAATTTGTACCCACTTATTCAGGTTTTGTACCTACTTATTCAAGTTTTGTACCTCATTGTTCTGCAAAAAAGTTTTGTACCAACTTATTCAGGTTTTGTATCTCTTTAGCTCAATTTTATACCCACTTATGCAAGTTTTAACTCATTATTCTCGAAAAAATTTGTACCCACTTATTCAAGTTTTGTACCTACGTATTCAAGTTTTGTACCAACTTATTCAAGTTTTGTACCTCATTATTCTGGAAAAAAAAAGTTTTGTACCCACTTATTCAGGTTTTGTACCTCTTTAGCTTAATTTTATACCCACTTATGCAAGTTTTGTATCTCGTTCTGAAAAAAAATTTGTACCCACTTATTCAGACTTGATACCCACTTATTCAAGTTTTGCACCCATTTATTCAAGTTTTGTATCTCATTATTTTGGAAAAAAAGCTTTGCACCAACTTATTCAGATTTTGTACCTCTTTAGCTCAACTTTATACCCACTTATGCAAGTTTTATAACTCATTGTTCTAGAAAAATTATTTGTTCTTTAAACCATGTGTTACAAAAATAATCATGTGTTTCAGAACAATGTGATAATTTGAACTAAAACTATGTATGTATGGATGCAATTATATGTTCTTTGAACTATGTGTATCTAAAGATTGCGAGATGATAATGTGGTTGTATGGATTGATCATGTGTTTCGGAATAATGTGATACTAAAATAATGTATGTATGGATGCAGTTATGTGTTCTTTGCACCGAGTGTACCTTAAGTTTGTGAGTTGATAATTTTGGAAGGAGTTACAAATTTTTTTTAGAACTATGAGTTACAAAACTTTACTAACTGGGTATAAAACTGGTCTAAAGAGTTACAAAAATTAATTAAGGAGTTACAAATTTTTTTAGAACTATGAGTTATAAAACTTCACTAACTGGGTACAAAACTGATCTAAGGAGTTACAAAAATTAATTAAGAAGTTACAAATTTTTTTAGAACTATGAGTTACAAAACTTCACTAACTGGGTACAAAACTAGTCTAAGAAGTTACAAAAATTAATTAAGGAGTTACAATTTTTTGTAGAACTATATAAGTTACAAAACTTCACTAACTAGGTACAAAACTGGTCTAAGGAGTTACAATTATGTGTTCTTTGAACCGTGTGGCTATAAGTACCTTTAGAGTTACAAAACTTGAATATGGAGTTACAAATTTTTTTTTCCAGAATCATGTGTTACAAAACTTCACTAACTGGGTACAACATTAGTACTAACTGGGTACAAAAATTGAATAAGGAGTTACAAAAGTTTTTTTCCAGATCTATAAGTTACAAAACTTCACTAACTGGGTACAAAACCGAACTAAAGAGCTACAAAACTTGAACTATGAGTTACAAAATTCTTTTTCAGAACCATGAGTTACAAAACTTCACTAATTGGGTACAAAACTGAACAAAAGAGCTACAAAACTTGAATTTTTGTAACTCTTTTGTAGCTACAAAACTTGAATTTTGTAGCTCTTTTGTTCAGTTTTGTACCCAATTAGTGAAGTTTTGTAACTCATGGTTCTGAAAAAGAATTTTGTAACTCATAGTTCAAGTTTTGTAGCTCTTTAGTTCGGTTTTGTACCCAGTTAGTGAAGTTTTGTAACTTATAGATCTGGAAAAAAACTTTTGTAACTCCTTATTCAATTTTTGTACCCAGTTAGTACTAATGTTGTACCCAGTTAGTGAAGTTTTGTAACACATGATTCTGGAAAAAAAAATTTGTAACTCCATATTCAAGTTTTGTAACTCTAAAGGTACTTATAGCCACACGGTTCAAAGAACACATAATTGTAACTCCTTAGACCAGTTTTGTACCTAGTTAGTGAAGTTTTGTAACTTATATAGTTCTACAAAAAATTGTAACTCCTTAATTAATTTTTGTAACTTCTTAGACTAGTTTTGTACCCAGTTAGTGAAGTTTTGTAACTCATAGTTCTAAAAAAATTTGTAACTTCTTAATTAATTTTTGTAACTCCTTAGATCAGTTTTGTACCCAGTTAGTGAAGTTTTATAACTCATAGTTCTAAAAAAATTTGTAACTCCTTAATTAATTTTTGTAACTCTTTAGACCAGTTTTATACCCAGTTAGTAAAGTTTTGTAACTCATAGTTCTAAAAAAAATTTGTAACTCCTTCCAAAATTATCAACTCACAAACTTAAGGTACACTCGGTGCAAAGAACACATAACTGCATCCATACATACATTATTTTAGTATCACATTATTCCGAAACACATGATCAATCCATACAACCACATTATCATCTCGCAATCTTTAGATACACATAGTTCAAAGAACATATAATTGCATCCATACATACATAGTTTTAGTTCAAATTATCACATTGTTCTGAAACACATGATTATTTTTGTAACACATGGTTTAAAGAACAAATAATTTTTCTAGAACAATGAGTTATAAAACTTGCATAAGTGGGTATAAAGTTGAGCTAAAGAGGTACAAAATCTGAATAAGTTGGTGCAAAGCTTTTTTTCCAAAATAATGAGATACAAAACTTGAATAAATGGGTGCAAAACTTGAATAAGTGGGTATCAAGTCTGAATAAGTGGGTACAAATTTTTTTTCAGAACGAGATACAAAACTTGCATAAGTGGGTATAAAATTAAGCTAAAGAGGTACAAAACCTGAATAAGTGGGTACAAAACTTTTTTTTTCCAGAATAATGAGGTACAAAACTTGAATAAGTTGGTACAAAACTTGAATACGTAGGTACAAAACTTGAATAAGTGGGTACAAATTTTTTCGAGAATAATGAGTTAAAACTTGCATAAGTGGGTATAAAATTGAGCTAAAGAGGTACAAAACCTGAATAAGTTGGTACAAAACTTTTTTTCAGAACAATGAGGTACAAAACTTGAATAAGTGAGGTACAAAACTTGAATAAGTTAGTAGAAAACATGAATAAGTGGGTACAATTTTTTTCAAAACAACGAGATACAAAACTTGCATAAGTGGGTATAAAATTGAGCTAAAGAGGTACAAAACCTGAATAAGTTGGTACAAAACTTTTTTTCAGAACAATGAGGTACAAAACTTGAATAAGTGAGGTACAAAACTTGAATAAGTTAGTAGAAAACATGAATAAGTGGGTACAATTTTTTTCAAAACAACGAGATACAAAACTTGCATAAGTGGGTATAAAATTGAGCTAAAGAGGTACAAAACCTGAATAAGTTGGTACAAAACTTGAATAAGTGAGTATAAATTTTTTCCAGAACAATGAGTTACAAAACTTGCATAAGTGGGTATAAAATTAAGCTAAAGTGATACAAAACATGAATAAGTGGGTACAAAAATTTTCTAGCACAATGAGTTATGAGTTACATACTCTCCACCGGTATCTTTCACAAAGACATCCAATAAATGAGCAACATCTACCAAAATATTGAAGTATATCATAAGCCACAATCATTCACTACATAATCTTACAGATGCAAACACCAAAAGACGCATAAACTTCACAGGAATCATTTGTCAACATTCAAAAATAATTCCTTCTACATATGGCAATAAGCTCAGAGAACAGATTTACAAAAATTGAATAAGGAGCTACAAGTATAAACTATACTTACAATAGAAAAGGAATATCATCCACATATTCGCATACTCAGCAACAATCAAGAAAAAAAATATTTACAAAAATTACAGAGATAGTTGAGGCTCAACTCCAGCTAGCAAAGCATCAGCAATTCGAGGACAGTGCTCTAGGCTCAGTGCAGACAAATGTAAGCAATTCTCAGCTATTGGCATGATCCCTTCATCATCAATAAACGAATTTATCAAGTGTAAGCAAGTCCTATTAGATCATCAGAGAGCTTCATGCTTGTATTGATTTCATAAACTTCAACAATACATCAATATCCAGCACTGAATAGGAAGTTCTTAATAGGATTGTAAAGAAGATTTTAAAGCAAATGAAATATTAAATCAAAATATTAAAAAA
>NW_017974248.1:0-6088 GCF_001876935.1 Asparagus officinalis
GATAAGCCAAATAAGAACGGCAACACTCCGATAAGTATAAGAGTATAAACTGCTTCTTAAGACTCCGAAAAGTATATGAGTATAAACTACTTCTCAATCCTCCGACCAGTATAAGAGGTTAAACTGCTCCCTGATACTCCAATAGGTATATGAGTCTAAACTATTTTCTTTCTTCCACGGGAAGTTCCTGGAGAGTGCCATGCATGGTATTCTTAAGGATAACCCGATCATGCAACCGATACGATGATAAACCCAGTTTCGCAAGAAAAGCTGGGGGTGGATAATTCATGTAACGGGAAGTTCCTGAAAGAATGTTACATGTAATTTTCTTAGGGATAACCCGATCATTACAAATAAAGTGATAAGCACTAAACCCACCGTTTACCTGGTCAAACCTTAGGACCACAACCAAAATCCCCTCTCGATTCCTTCAATGAACGAGAGGCACACAAATCGAGCGATCAAACCTTCTTACAGTTAGGATCGTTTTAAACCTCCCACTTGGTCAAACCTTCCTACAGTTAGGACCACAACCAAAATCCCCTCTCGATTCCTCCAATGAACGAGAGGTCCACCTTTAAATCAAGTGATCAAACCTTCCTATAGTTAGGGTCACCTCAAACTCTCGCTTGGTCAAACCTTCCTACAGTTAGGACCAAAACCACGATTTACTCTCGATAAACGAGAAATTCATCTTTAGTTCGGTAATCAAACCTTCCGACAGTTAGGGTTATCCGAATCTTTTCGATTCTCAGAGTGGAGATCTCCCTCTTAGTTTCACCTTTCCGGATTTCACCTTTCCGGATTCTGGGGGTGGAGATCCCACCTCGAGTCTCCTTTCCAGCTGAAGATAGAATATAAAATTCTTCTTCAGTGTCGGGAGATAGAATATAAAATTCTTCCTTTCCCACACCAACCCTTTTCCAAGAATTTAGGATTCATCATAGGAAGTTTATCCCGAATCCTAAGCAGGGATAAGTCTGCGCCTAACACGCGCTACCGGTTTAGTCTTTTTCCGTAGAAAAAGACACCAGAGTTCGATTCTGGGGTATTCTATCCTGAAACCTAAGCAAGGATAAGTCTGCGCTTAACCCGCGCTGCCGGTTAGTTCTTAACCGTTGAAAAGAACATCCGTCCACATATTCAACATTGTGGCAGGTTGTTATTAATAACACCAAAATCCATGCCTTACACGCATGGGGAATTTCATCCTGAATCCTAAGAAAGGATATGCCGACGCCTAACACGCGTCGCCGGTTTAGTCTTTCGCCGTAGAAAAAGACACCAGAATCCCAGTCTGGAAACACGTTGCTGGGTAGCCTATTCCCATAATAATGGCGAAGTCTACATATTCGAAGTTGTAGCATCAAGTTTAAGGGAGTTCATTCCTTTAGCACAACGTCACATGCGGAACGGATTTAGGACAATCCGCATGTAAGCCCGATTCAAACGGTAATCGGTAAAAGCATGTCAAATCCGTTGAGGGCTGAGGATTTGCCAAAAATCCTAAGTCAACGTCTGATACACGTTGCTGTTTAGTCTTTTCACAGGAGAAAGACGAAGTCTACGTATTCAATATCGTAGCACTAAGAGCGTTAACTCTCTTAGCACAACGTCACATGCGGAACGGATTTAGACAATCCGCATGTAAGCCCGATTCAAACGGTAGTCGGTAAGAGCACGTCAAATTCGTTAAAGGCTGAGGATTTGCCAAAAACCCTAAAGTCAACGCCTAACACGCGTCGCCAGGTAGTCTATTCCCGTGAGAAAGACGAAGTCTACGTATTCAATATCGTAGCACTAAAAGGGTTAACTCTTTTAGCTTAACGTCACATGCGGAACGGACTTGAAAAATCCGCATGCTAGCCCAACTCAAACAGTAGTCGGTAAAATAAATACGAGAGTCACTGACGCATCAGCTTCATTAGTTGGTCTCGTGATTTGAGCATCCAACGACATTCGAAACCCTAGGGTTAACGTCGGACAACGCGTAACCCTAGGGTTAACGCCGGACAACGCGTAACCCTAGGTCAACGCCAGTCAACGCGTTACGATCAAAAAGTCAACATACTACGTTCAGAACCCTAGGGTCAACGCCGGTCAACGCGTAACCCTAGGTCAACGCCAGTCAACGCGTTGCAATGAAAGAATCATAACTCCAATGGGTATACGAGTTTAAACTGTTCCCACCCTCGACGGGAAGTTCCTGGATAATATCATATACAATATTCTTAAGGATAACCCGGCGACCTCCGATAAGTATATGAGGCTAAACTAACTTTCAGAACTCCCAAGAGTATACAAGTATAAACTGGTCCTCTCTGCTTCAAATGCATGACTTTTGGTCAACGTCTGTCAAGGTGTCACCAGATGGGAATTCCCCAACAACGAGGGTCAACTCAACGTTAAATCAGCGACGCCGTTTAGTTTTAAGATTTCAACAGCGGTCAAACGATAAACGCAGAGCCGTAAAAACTATATACATGAATCCTAAGAAACTCTATTCTAGCTCCACGACTTGACACAGGATGATTGTAGGCGTTAAAAATTGCCCATAGGTCCTCAAACACAGTGCAAGACAAGGAAAAGACGATAAACGTTATTATCCAAGTCAAAGGAATTCATCCAAAATCAGCAAGGCGACGAAGCGTACGCAAAACAAGGAAGCTGGAAGAATAACGAAGCTTGAACAGTGCCGAGTCACCAAATGGTGACTCGCACAGTTCCGAGTCACCAAGAGCTGACTCACACAGTTCCGTGTCACCAAGAGCTGACTCGCACAGTTCCGAGTCACCAAGAGCTGACTCGCACAGTTCCGAGTCACCAAGAGCTGACTCGCACAGTTCCGAGTCACCAAGAGCTGACTCACACAGTTCCGTGTCACCAAGAGCTGACTCGCACAGTTCCGAGTCACCAAGAGCTGACTCGCACATTTCCGAGTCACCAGGACTCTTGTTGGATACAAAACCTCCCCAAACACGGATTTCGATGATTTTTAAGGATTCTTTCGTCCCAAAACCTCTCCAACTGCTCTGAGGTTATCCATAAACACGTTTAGACAGTTATAAACCGCAGATAACGTTTAAACATCAATTCCTACTAGGAGACACATCTCAAAAAGCCTATAAATAGAAGCCTAAGGTCTTCTTTCAAGGGGATCGGAGATCTGAGATTAAGAAGGCGAGGTGCTGTCAAATTGACCAGTCAACCACGAATTTCAGAGGAGAATCATCAGAGCTTGGCGAACACTTTCATAAAGAAAGCCCCTTCGAAAGGTTTGTGATTCTTTTCCCTTCTTTCCTCCGGATTAAACTTGGTTTTAATCTCGAGAAGAGCCACAATCTCGCTTGGTCGTGATTGTCGCTTCCGTAATTGTTTCCCTCGTGAAACAAGAGCGTAATTATATTGTCGATCGGCTTTGGTCTGCGGTGGTCCACGGACTAACGCGTCCCCGGCACAGGCAAAGATCCCACGCAAAGCAGCGGGAGATAAACTACTGCTGCGTTTTGTTTGATAAAGTTGTAATCTTTATTTTTCGTTGTAAGAAGATCTTATAAAAAGATCAACTCTCTTTTCAGTTTGAACTTGTAATCGATAAACGGTGTAACAGGTTTGAAAACAATGGAAAAGGCAACTTTTGACACAAACAGTTAGCCGGTGGTGCCGTGGCTCAGGCGGGCATGCCGTCACCTCAACTCCCTCAATTGGTGGTGAGTATGATCTTCGTGGTCGCCAAACTTGCTGCGGCAAGTTCTGATCTTTGAATCAACGTGGAGACTCGTTTCAATGGTGTAACGCGGGGTTAGGACTCCGTCGTTTGAAATTTGATGCACGTGGGTTCCGACCTCCGCGCTTAAAATTTTCGCTAACGCGAGGTTCGATCTCTGCGTTTAATTTTTCCCGACGCAAGGCTCAACCTCCGCGTTTTATTTTGTTGACGCAGGGTTCGACCTCCGCGTTTGTTTTGGCTTTTTACTTTGACTGATTTATTTTCTTTGCTTTTGCAGTGCGTCACACCAATGAGCCTCTCCCTTTTCGCCATCATTTTGGGCATGAAGGTGGCGTGGATCAGAACATGACATTCAACCTACGTCAAGAACTCCCAGTTTTTAGGATTACTGAGAAGAACCGTGTGGAGATGATAACCCAGGCTTCTCCTGAAACTCTTCGGATATTGGTTACAGATGCTAAGCTTGAGAACCTGAGCCGTAAACCGATGGTAAAACCAGGATTCCTCTTTGGGGATTTTGTTGACTTTGAAGTAGGTGTCACTTATGATGGGGACTACAAATGGCTGAGGAAAGTTAGAGACCGTAACCTTTTCTTGCCCAATATGAAGAGAATGTTCCCCATATCATATTTCCAATGTGCCTCCATCCCAAGGCGTATGGATTAGAACCTTGTTAAGGATCAAGATGGAGTTATTCTCGGAACTTTAACTTTTTAAGGGGTTCGCACAGTGGGTTATAATAGACAGGTGAAAGCTTTACGACCAGGCTTGTTCGCCAAAGAATACAATCGGTGAAGTGGCCAGTCCGGCGAATACCTTTGTCAAAAAGTTCATGGCGAAGAAGAGAGAATTTCCCACGCAAGGATTTAGAACTCCTGGCTGGGTTCATTCTTCGGTGACAGGGTGGTGGACCCGAATGACCATGTTTGCATCAAAAGTTGTTGTATTCATTGCTGTATTCATTACAACTTTAGTCGTTACAATAAAAATAAAAAGATTGTCTTTTTATAAGACCTTTTACACAATGAAAACAAAAGGATTACAACTCTTGTCAAAACAAACACAAGATCCTGTTTTGCGGTCTCTTGCTTGCGTGGGTCTTTTGCCTGTGACGGGGACGTCAATATCCGTGGACCACCTGGCACTCAGATCTGTTCCGAAAAATCGGACAGAGCTTCGTCGATCCGCGTGAGATCTAGAAGCCTGAAGCGTCTATCTCGGCTAAAACGAGATATCAGCTCTTCTTAGTGATTACCGGCGAAGGGTAATACTAAGGAAAAGGGGGAATGGGTGATGAAGGCTCTGATGAAGACCTCTCCTCTCCTTGTTGAAGCGCACGACCACTCTTCACTGCAGCAGGGCTTCGCCAAGGCTCTCCAAAAATCCTCCTCCCAATCAAGGCCCAAAGGGGGGCTATTTATAGGTGAATGGGGCATGTAGGGGGCCTAGACACCCCCTGGTGTCTCGGCCAAGGCCGAGACACCCTTGGGGTGTCTCGGTTTGGCCGAGACACCCCTGGGGTGTCTAGGCTTTTCCTAGACACCCCCGGGGTGTTTCGACTTCCCGGGACTCCGTTTTGAGGTGTATGATTGTTTTCCCTGTAGATTCTTCGTCCGAACTCGGATTTGAGTGATTCCGGTGCGTTGGATGCTTGACGAAGAGTTCGATCCGCTCTGGTGGTTGGATTATCTGTAGAGTGGTCGAGGCACGAAGGGCGTTGTCCTTTTTGTGAACAGTGCCGGGTTCCCGATTGGCCCGGGTCTTCGTTGTTCCGAAATCCTATCAGCTCACGTAGTTCGTCGATTCACTTCAATCGTTTATCGACATCAATTGGACTCCTGTGGATCGGATAGTGACGTTCATCGTCGCTCTTTAACATTGAACCGTTCGTGGAGACCTATAGGCAATTTTCGATGCATACAGATACCCCCTCCAAAGTCCTAGAGTTACGCGTTGACCGGCGTTAACCCTAGGGTTTTGAACGTCGTACGTTGAATTTTTGCTCGCAACGCGTTGACTGGCGTTGACCTAACTCTTGGCTCCTTCGATTTTCGGTCTATTCGAAGCTTTGACGAATAGCCGAAGTTCTTCCGGCGCTGCGTTTATCGCTTGGCCGTCGTCGAAGTCTCGAGTCTGCAGCTGATGAATTGAGTTTGGCTCATGTCATTGAGTTGACTTTGAACTACCTCCGTCACATTGTGTTGACTTAGGGTTTCAGATCATCGTGTGTTGACTTTTTATCGCAACGTTGTTCGCGGGAAAAATTATAGCTTTCTTCATTGTTGATATCATTGCTATCTCAGTTAACAACTTTATCTCTTCCTCAATCTCACACAAAAAAGCCGGATCTTGAACGCA
>NW_017974249.1:0-6040 GCF_001876935.1 Asparagus officinalis
TCTAGAGGATAACCCAAAATCATTGTCTCCACCAAAATCCCTCACTGATCAATTTCAATTGACAATGGGTCCACCAAAAATATCCTCTTGACTCTTTCCATAGACAAGAAGGTCCCCTTGCAGATCAGAGTCTCCTTTCGATAAACGAAAGAACTCCTTTCTTTTCTCTTTGGTTAAATCTTCTCATGGTTATAGCCAAAGTTGAAACTTCACTTCGATAAACGAAGAATTCTTTTTCCCAATTTAGATAATCAATCCTATAAAAGGCAAGTTTATCTAAATTTTCCAGACTCTCGGAGTGGACACCCCACTTCTAGTTTCTTCTTCGCTAAAAATAGAATATAAAATTCTTCCTTTCCAGAATCAGGGAATAGAATATAAAATTCTTCCTTCCTTGTCTGTCGGGTTCGCCTTCACCCTAAAAGAAGACCGGGAAATAGAATATAAAATTCTTCCTTTCCCGCACTGCTCTTTCCAAAATTTGTCAATTTAGGATTCATCCTAGGAAGTTTATCCCGAATCCTAAGCAGGGATAAGTCTGCGCCTAACACGCGCTGCCGGTTTAGTCTTTTTAGGACATGAAGCTGAGAAGGAAGCCCTACACAAAGAAGAGAAATTCGTCAAAAGCCACAATGAGGAAATGAATGGCATTACTCAGTTAATTAAATTATACCTCCTTCCCCTCGAGTCACTGGGGGTGGTGGAGATGTACCGACTGTAGCTGCATCGACTGGTGGAGTTGGCCGCACAGCCGGTTCAACAGGGTCAGTCTCAGCGAAAGATCCTGTTAGGCACAAAACAGAAACATCATATTATAGTTGCATTAGTCAAAGAAGGGGCTAGTCCTATAGTTAGCTTGAGAAGAGGCACGCACCTTCAAAATAACCGTTCCCAGGAGTCTGAGGGAGTACAGACTCAGGAAACATATCCTGAGGCGGCTGGCCATCGATCTGAGGAGAGTCATACATGAAGTTGAACATAGAAGTGTCCATAGGCAGGCCTTCCCCATCGAAATCATCAATCGAAAAATCTGACACAAAAAGATATAAGTATGAAGGAGGAGGAAGGAAACTATGGCCGATAGAAGCAAGTTACCTCTTGAAGATGTACCTGGAATCATCGAACTGGGTCCTTCATTGACAGGCTCCCCAACATGGGCGGTCTCTGCAGGCTTTTCTACCTGGTGCGGTGAGTCAGGCTCACCAGGAGATGCACAATCATCGGGACTCATCTCGCCTTCCTCACGATATCCTGCATAGGATGGGAAAGCATGAGCCAGAAGTTCTAAACGATCAAGAAAATGATCTATAGAATAGACGTTACCTCCGTCACTAACAGGATCCTCATCAGCCAAGTCCATCTCAGATGCTCGTGAATTTGCATGCGGCTTGTGGGCTAATCTTTTCCGCCTATCAGCACGGACAGCAATCGAAGGTCTTGCCCGGGTAAAAGGACGGAATTCGTCGTCACTGTTGGTCGCTGTCCCTGAAATATCGAATAGTGGTCAGGAATAGCAATTTGGAAATGCAGAGAAAAAGAAAGATAGGTGACTAACCTTGCTCCAAATCTGCCTCGTAGTCTTCAGGGTCTCCGCCTGAGGCCTCTCCAGCAGAACTAAAGGCCCTGTGACCTTCTGCATCAAGTCGGCGGGTCTTGCCCTGAGCCCTCTGTGACCGAGCACCGTCCCGGATCGCACGAGAATCAATCTGAGAGGCTTCTTCGGCCACCAACTCTTCGATAGGCTTCACAGGGACAGTCTTATTAGCTGCTAGCAACCACTTGCAGCTCAAGAAAGTGAGGTTCAACTGCCGCTCAGTACCTGGGAGACTGAACCTAGCACCAGTGCAACCAGTCACGGTCCACAACCATGCACGAAGACCGTCCACCAGACCTCCATGAGCCCGAAGCTGCTGGCGCGGGTTCCCAACATAAAGCTGGTCATAACCGAACTGGCGGGCGAATCGGCAAGGTAGATACGGCTCTATAAAACACTGATTCCCCACCCGGAAAGTCAGGTAACCCGGCCTAATGTTCACTAGCCAATTAAAGCAGCCCATATCCAAATAAGTCCTATACTCCCTCGGCTTCTCCTCATCAATCAAACACTCGCCGTACCGGCTGGAGAACTGTGGAAAGCAAGTGGAGAATGCCCAGCACTTGTGGACTTGTAGCTGACGCCTGATATCGGGGAATCCTCGGCCCTCCCACTCGCCATTCTCAAGCAGCTGTAGAAAGGGAACAGACTGGTCTATGGCATTCGGTACCGACATCACATCGGAACGATGAAGGACGAACCAAGCCATCAAATAAATATACGGAAGCTCCACCTTAATGGTAGGAATCTGAGTCGGTTTATCATCATCTCTCCGTGTAAAAGCACCAGAAATCTGCCGAAGCCCTCGATGAATGTTAGCAACCATCACCGGAAGAAGCGAAAGTTCCTTCTTGTAGGCAAGCTGAACTGCAGGATAGAGCACTTCCAGTGGCAGAGCGTCACCAGACTGATACGGGACCACACATTTCTTCAACCAGATGGCGAGATAACCGGCAAGGAGAGTCATCGGACGAATCGGTGCGGTCGCATGATATAAGAACGATCTGAATTTAGTCCCTGCAGGAAAGCCACTCTCAGGACTGCTAATGGTATAGGATTGGGCGTTAGTCTTCTTCAGCAGCTCATTAACCTCTGAAGGAGTCAGCGGTGCCAGTTCACAAATAGATTGGCCAGAATGGCTCTCCAGATTCCTGAACAAATATGATGCGAACTGCTTCAGGCTCACATTTGCTTTGGTCCTCTTCGCTAGGGGCTTAGACTGCGCCAAAGCAATGTGATAATGACAAGTGAGGTCCCATAAGGTCTCGTAGCGGTCGGGCATGCGATCCTTCAGCTGACTCAACTCATGGTTGGAGGGAAAGTACTCCTGGTATAACATCTGTCCCATGGGCAAACCAGAAATCTTGTGCATCTCATGTAGAGCCAAGCCCAACTCTCCGTGCCTGGTCAGAAAAGTGTTGGAATCTGGATTATAAAGCTCGCATAGGGCAAAGAAATGCTTCGCGCTTGTAGGCAAGCCATGCATGGTGGCCCGAATGGCTGCATAAAGGCCGCAAGCATGTAACTCCTCGCTCCATCGGCTCAAGACATACTTCGTCATACGAGCCCACCAAAACCTGTCCAAAGAATGGACCCAACCATAGAATCTGTGGCGCGGTGCAGGCATCTCCCGTCCTAAGATAGCGAGGCGATTCCTCAAAGTAGAAGCAGTGGTGAGGAACTCATTGCGAGGCGGAGTATCTAGCCCCAGTACTCCAGGATGTAGTCCAACAATGTGATCTCGACTCGAACCAGGAACTGCCTGATGAGTAATATAGCCGCAGTGAACGCTCTCATGTTCCTTTGTCAAACTCCACGACATCTCCCGCTTCACAGCTTGGCGCCTGAGCTCAGTCAAAGAACGGTGTCGAGGAATCTTCGGCAAATACATATAACGACTGCCAGTCTGGTAAAGCCACTGCTCAGCCTCAATAAATACTGCATCGGGATCCCTGGTAGAGTCTCCAAACAAGAAGTCAGTCTTCCTAAGAGACTGAACGGAACTGGCATCCTGCACGAGAGGCGCATCTGTGATCAGCTGGCGAAGAGCTTGATGGCCACCTTCCCTCACCACTTGGACAACTTCCAACGACGTGCCCGGAGCAAACTGGGAGGTGAACGGAATGGGCGAAAAGTCATCAGATGTGGAATAATACTCATCACGACGTCCATTCACCGCATGCGATGAAAAAGCTCCGGAAGGATATTCCACTGAAAACAAGCAGTTAAGTGTTTGTTAATTTCAGATATAAAAGGAAATTGAATTCATCTTACAAATTGGTAAGATAGAGTCATTGCCTTATAAAGGGCGAGACGATTTGGCCACATTGCGCATTTATAAGATAGGGTATATCGACAATATATCCCTGCCTTATAAAGCACAATGCAGCGTCAAAACGCCCCCTTTATTATGAGATGTGGTTTTGACCAAGCAAAACCCATCTTTAAAGCGTCGATCCTCACCAAGGAGAATCAAGGCTTTTCCCGATCGCCTCACCAAGGAGAGCAAAATAGGGTAAAAGGACTAAATTGCAAAATTCTCAGAAGAAGAGGGTTAATTTGCAAAATTTCCATAAAGCGTCGATCCTCACCAAGGAGAACCAAGGCCTTTCCCGGTTGCCTCACCAAGGAGAACAACGGGGGGTAAAATGGACTAATTTGCAAATATCCAGAAAAAAGAGGACTAATTTGTAAATTTTCGAAAAAGGTCAAAAAATTGCTCACCAGCATATGAGGGAGGCGCGCCATCAACCGATGCAGCAGGAAAACGACCTCTCGATACTCGCGACATAATGGCCTACAGAAAAAGAATTCAAGAGGTCAGATCTAGAAATAAAAATCACTTTTTTATCCCCTAAAAAGGCGAGCTTGAGGCATCAAATCACTCCCTCAACCCTTATATGCGATCCCGCTATTCCATACACTAGATCAAACATGAAATAGATCAAGATTATGGAGATATACCTGAGGGGAAGCTCGAGGATCCGACAAAAATTAGATCTTGGAAGTGCTCGAACCACGCGCTCGAGGGGCTCGAAGGAAAGTCTAAATATGGAAGTTTCGAGGGATTTCTCAGTCAAGGATCAAAAGGAAGGATGAATCTAAGACGAAGATCGAGTTTTGAGGGAGAACGGAGGCTCGAGGGAAGAGAAATTCAAAAAGGAGGCAAAAAGGGGGGGGCCGGCCCTAGGGTAAAGAAAAAAGAAAAGAAAAAGACCCCCTTTATATAAGGTGGACCGGGTTGAACCAAACCGAACCGAACCGGACCGGACCCAGTTCGAACCAAAATCCAAATTGAAGCCGAACCGAGCATCGAAACGACTTCAAATCGAGCGACGGTTCAGTCCATCATTCACTCACCCCTCTCCCATTTGTTCGGAGGAGTTGGAGGATTTTTTGAGCCGATTTACTGCCTTTTTTGGCTCATTTTAAGCCGGTTCAGCTCATTTAGGCACAAAAACACTCCGAAAAGTATACGAGTATAAACTGCTTCTTAATACTCCAATAAGGTATATGAGTATAAACTATTCCCTATTTTTGGTTTGAGAAGTTCCTGGAGAATATTGTTTATAAATATTCTTAAGGATGCAGGGATCCCGTCACGGAGGAATTCCTCTTGCAGACTTGTCAGAACAACTTGTCCATTAACATCTTGGACGTGATGGGAATAGAGCCGCTCAATACATGGAAAGAGTTGAAGGCTCGAGGAGAACAGGCTGAACGCTTCATCAGAAGGCGAAAGGTCGAGAGAAACCAACCGATGGTTAACCCTCTGGATTCGGATCTCGTACCTCATGATGAAGAGGACGTACCTGCAACGGTTATTGACGATGATCAAACGTCACAACAGCAGCCCTGGGAACAACAGGAGAATTCGGACGAGGAACTCCAAAACGAATACTCGTTCAAAGACGAAGACGTTCCAGCTATTTTCGAGACCCTTCTCGAAAACAACAAAATCAAACTCCCGCCCATCACGAATCAGGAGGAAGATGACGATTCTGCGGACCCAACGTACTGCGAGTACCACAGAAGGATCCTCCACCCCACCAAGGAATGCTTTGCTCTCAAGAATAACATCCAGACCTTGGTTGAAGCCGGCGTTATAACGTACAAGAGTATAAACTGTTTCTCAAGACTCCGACGAGTATACGAGTATAAACTGCTTCTCAACACTCCGACGAGTATACGAGTATAAACTGCTTCTCAACACTCCGATAAGTATAAGAGTATAAACTGCTTCTTATGACTCCAAAGAGTATACGAGTATAAACTGTTTCTCATTCCTCCTACCGGTATAAGAGGTTAAACTGCTCCCTTATACTCCAATAGATATATGAGTCTAAACTATTTCCTACCATTGACGGGAAGTTCCTAAAGGATATTACGCTAATATTCTTAAGGATAACCCGGTCAGACAACAAAATCAAACCCAGTTCCAAGAGA
>NW_017974250.1:0-6027 GCF_001876935.1 Asparagus officinalis
GTCAAAAGGGAAAGGTAAGTCTTGTTATGGAGCTTCTGCCATTCCAGGAAAAGATGACGACAGAATTCCAGCTTTCCCACTTTCTGAAGATGAGCAGGAAACCTTTGCAACTCGGAGTGGGAATGAATATCACTATAAGTACCCGGATGCTTCCGAGCAATTGGGTACCAAAACCCCTCCTTCCAAAACATTGGCGGAGCTAGGAATTGCAGCAATTCCCCCAACGCCTGTAGCTACGGAGAAAGTCCAGCTTTACGCCAGGAGACCCAAAACCCGAGGCAGTCTCGATTCAATCATCCGATTGGAAGAGACAAACCGGGGAATGCGAGCTCTCCACCTCATTTCGACATCATGGCGCAATTAGCCAATATCCCGGCTAGGATAACCCTTTACGAGTTATTGCGCCTATCCAAGGATACAAGGAAAGCGCTGCAAGAAGCCTTGAGTGACTCTGAAGCTTTTCTAACTCGGATCAAGCCATCCCCTGAAGGGCCAGAGCCGTCAGCTCAGCATTGCAACCTAGCGGCGCATCATTTTCCATGCATCTCTTTCACTAAAGAGGATATGCAAACAAAGAACTCGAAGCATGATCGGCCCTTGTACTTCACCGGGCACATTGGCTCCAGCATGGTCAACCGGATCCAAGTTGATCCGGGTTCCGCTGTCAGCATTATGCCATTCCGATTGATGCATCATCTCGGAATCCCAACGAGTAAATTAGCCTCCACTGGCACTACGATTTATGGATTCAACACAAGCGGGTCTAGACCCTTGGGGAAGATCCGAATCAAGTGCCAGATCGGAGATTTAAAATCAGAAGTTACTTGTTATGTAATTGATGCAGAAACGTCCTATAATTTGCTGTTGGGTCGACCTTGGATCCACGGTAATCTTATAGTTCCGTCAACCCTGCATCAATGCCTCAAGTACATAGACTTGAATAACGAGGTCAAGACGGTGGTCGCGGATAAGCAACCGTTTAAGGGATTGGAAAACTATTTCACCGATTCCCTTCTATACGGCGCTGAATCCGATACTGAATCACCGACCCAAGGAACGGACAGCGGAGATGAAGCTGACACCGAACCCGGGTTTGATTACGATGGTGGTTTTGTACTCAATGACATTGTACCCATTGTAATCAATCTTGATGATGAAGAATCATCGGAGAATAGTTGTAATTGGCAACTTGCCGAGGAACTATCAATAAACGATGATTTAGAGTATTTGATGTGTCTGGATGACGTCACTAAAGAGCTTTGTGATAATCCTGACCTGCATATGCCTCTTCAGTCATTTTGTCTGACGAAAAAGCAGGTACAAGATCCATGCGGAGCGACGCTTGTCATCCCCGCGGGAAAATGGAGTGGAAAAGAAGTCGTCTACGGCAAAGGAAAAGAAGCTCCGATACCCGATCACTTCTTAGAAGAAGAAGACGATGAAGATAAACCTGCCCCTCATCTATTCAGATATGACGTAGAAGCGCGCGATATGATGGAAAAGTATGGGTATGACTTCACACTCGGAGAAGGTCTTTTCTTTGGTCGAGGTCCACGAGTTCCACCTCGAATGGCCTATGTACCGAAGGGAAAACCCGATGATTATTATCGCTATAAAAGAGGTCTCGGCTACGTCTCCTCATCCGACGATGAATGTTGCTGGCAAATCATTGATCAGATCGCTAACAAAGCTAGAAAAGGATACTCTTCCGACTCTTCGGCTGGGGGTTCCGACGCTAGCCTTGGCGAGACGTTCAAAAGGTTGATGTCAAACATGGTCACGGTCGATCCTACCGCAATAGAGGAAGACGACCAGATGCCGACATGGGAAGATCCTTGGGTTCATCACCTAAACATGTAGTATGGTGATAGGTTCGAGCAGAGAGAGCCTCCTACCGAAGATCAAGTACTCCAGGTGAATATGGGAACTGAGGAAAATCCTAAACCGATATTCATTAGCGACAGTCTCCTACCCGATGAGAAAGAAGAGTTAATCTCTCTTATCAGGGAGTACATCGACGTGTTCGCCTGGAATTATGAAGACATGCCAGGGCTCGATCCGAACGTAGCAGTACATCGTCTCAATATCAAGATGGATGCCAAACCAGTCAAACAACAACAAAGACGGTTTCGTCCGCAAATGATGGAGGCGATCGAATCCGAAGTCAAGAAGCTTATTGACTCGGGCTTCGTTCGAGAGGAGCAACATCCAGAATGGCTAGCCAATATTGTCCCAGTCCTTAAGAAGAACGGGAAAGTCAGGATTTGTATCGACTTTCGGGATCTCAACACTGCTTGCCCGAAAGATGATTTTCCTCTCCCCATCACGGATGTTATCATCAACAATACGTGTGGGTTCGAGAGGATGTCTTTCATGGATGGTTTCTCTGGTTATAACCAGATAAAGATGCATCCAGACGATGAAAAGCATACTGCATTCAGAACGCCTCTCGGCGTCTTCTGCTACACGGTCATGCCCTTCGTCTTGAAGAATGCAGGTGCTACATATCAACGAGCCATGTCAAAGATCTTTCAGGAGCATCTCCGAAAGACTGTTGAATGCTACGTAGATGATTTGGTCGTGAAAAGTCGTGATAAAAAGGATCACATTAAGGACTTGAAGACCATGTTCGACTTGATGCGAGCCCATCAATTGAAGATGAATCCTACCAAGTCTTTCCTCGGAATGTCGAGTGGAAAATTCCTGGGATTCGTCGTCACCACCAAAGGTATCCACATCGATCCTGATAAGGTAAAGGCGATCAATGAATTACAACCTCCGAGAAACCTCAGGGAGCTCAGAGGATTGCAGGGGCGATTGGCTTATATCCGTCGGTTCATTTCGAACCTCTCAGGAAAATGCCAACCATTCTCCAGGCTCGCAAAGAAGGGCGTATCATTTGTATGGGATGAAGCTTGTCAGAAAGCATTCGAGAGCATTAAAGAATATCTCTCAAAACCTCCCGTACTCGTTGCACCGAAATCGGGCAAACCGTTCTTGATTTATGTCAAGGCGACGAGCCACTCATTAAGTGCATTACTTGCACAAGATGACGATAACGGTCACGAGCAGGCAGTGTATTACTTGAGCCGAACCATGGTGGGCGCCGAGTCTCGATATCCTATGATTGAGAGAGAATGCCTCGCCTTGGTGTTCGCCATTCAGAAGATGCGACATTATCTGGTCGGGCAGACCATTTACGTCATCTCTAAGGTTAATCCGGTTCGAGTATTCATGACTCAACCCGCTTCCATGAGCTGGCGATTAGCAAAATGGGCCTTACTCCTGTCCCAATACGACTTGCATTTCAAGCAACAGAAGTCGGTCAAAGGACAGGCCATATGCGATCTCCTTGCAGATAATCCAACGACGGATACCGCCGAAATATATGACGGCTTACCAGATGAAACCCATGAAGTCAACGCAACTTCTCACCAACAAATATGGCGCTTATACTTCGATGGCGCTTCGCGAGCAACTAATGTTGCAAGTGCTCCTGGAAGTTCTAAAATCTCCTCCGGAGTTGGAGTAGTCTTAGTTTCCCCAGGAAAACATGTGATGCCTCGCGCCTACTCGCTAACCGAGCCATGCTCGAATAATGTAGCAGAGTATAACGCACTGATCATAGGACTCAACTTCGCTAAGGAGCTGGGGGTTGAGTATCTCGAAGCCTTCGGCGATTCTCAACTAATAGTCAAGCAAGTCCAAGGAGAATATGAAGTCCGAAGTCAGGATTTAATTCCATACCATAAGATGGCAGTGGAGATAGCGGAATCATTTGAAGGATTCTTCATCGAACATATTCCACGGCTACAGAATACCTATGCAGATGCGTTGGCCGCATTGGCCGTGTCACTAGCGCAGCCTCCCGAAACAGAGCAGTTTGTTACGGTAAGAACTCACCAACTCCTAGTGCCGCTTTACAGTGAAGATGCCGAGGAAGAAGAAGTTCAAGAGGTACACGCTACTCAAATCGAGTTCGAACCACGAGATTGGCGTTTCCCCATCATCGACTACGTCCTGCATGGAATCTTGCCAGA
Organism: Asparagus officinalis; assembly: GCF_001876935.1. NCBI lineage: Eukaryota > Viridiplantae > Streptophyta > Magnoliopsida > Asparagales > Asparagaceae > Asparagus > Asparagus officinalis. Next base: position 4,041 of record NW_017974250.1, read on the forward strand.
AGATGTGAAGGAAAGAGAGTCAATCCGGCGAAGAGCACCCAGATTCTACTACAATACAGAGAATCGAACGCTATACCGCAGGGGGTACGATGGGTTGCTATTGCGTTGCCTATCAACCAAAGAAGCTGAAGAGGTCCTTAGGGAAGCGCACGAAGGAGAGTGTGGCGCACACCAACCTGGTCCTAAGCTTTATGACCGCATCAGAAGAATGGGGTATTTCTGGCCTTCCATGATGAGTGATGCAACTACGTATGCCCGAAAGTGTGACGCATGTCAAATACACGGGAATTATGTACACCAACCTCCGGAGCACCTGCATCCGTCGGTTACGTCATGGCCGTTCGAGACTTGGGGAATGGACATTGTTGGTCCTATAAATCCTCCGTCAGTCAAAGGCGACCGGTTCATCTTGGCAATTACCGATTACTTCTCCAAATGGGCCGAAGCAATTCCACTCAGAGAAGTTAAGACGAGCAACGTCATTGGATTCATCAAGCACCACATCATCTATAGGTATGGTGTTCCAAGACCCATCAGTCAAGGGCGACCGGTTCATCTTGGCAATTACCGATTACTTCTCCAAATGGGCCGAAGCAATTCCACTCAGAGAAGTTAAGACGAGCAACGTCATTGGATTCATCAAGCACCACATCATCTATAGGTATGGTGTTCCAAGACGAATCATACATGACAACGGTCCTCAGTTTGTCAGCAACGCCTTCATAAGGTTCTGCGAAAAGTTTAAAATTCAGGACATCTCGTCGACGGCTTATAATCCTACGGCGAATGGATTAGCTGAAGCCTTCAACAAGACCATCATCAAACTCTTGTCAAAGATCGTGAAGACCAACAAACGAGACTGGAATGACAAGCTTGGCGCAGCTCTATGGGCCTATCGGACCACGGTGCGCACACCAACGGGAGCAACCCCGTATTCACTGGTGTACGGATGTGAAGCTGTTCTTCCATTGGAGATCCAAATACCATCTCTTCGGATCGCTCTTTCAACCCAGATGTCGACCGAAGAACAACATCAGAAACGCCTCGAAGAACTCGAGAGGCTCGATGAAGAGCGCCTGGAAGCTCAACAGCAAATTGAGTTTTACCAGGCTAGAATTTCTCGAGCTTTCGACAAAAAGGTTCGACAGAGAAGTTTCAAAGAAGGAGATCTGGTCCTCACCGCTCGCCGACCGATGATCCTTAACTCCAAAAAGAAGGGTAAATTTGAACCCAAATGGGAGGGACCATTCGTAGTGGAGACAGTCTACTCGAGTGGCGCCTATCGCCTTGTCACCAAAGACGGCGACCGGCTCATGATGCCGATAAACGGCAAGTTCTTGAAAAGATACTATCCTTAGTATCTTTTGGATAACCAATGCATCGGGAAGTTCCCGGAAGAATACCACATGGGTATTCTTAGGGATAACCCGGTCGTTGTGGAATCGACGAATAAGTGATCTGCATTCGAACTCTGAAAGTCAGAATGTCTCTTCTTATTCTTACCAAAATTCTCTAACTCTTATGAGTTATCTTTGTGAGATAAGATCCAATCCTCTGGTAGGTTAATCTTTCCTCACCAAACCATCCGCTGATCAAATCAAACGACAGTGGATCCACCAACATTTCCATCTGCCAGTCATTGGCGTATTTCTGGTCAAACCTATAAAAGTTAGGGCCAAAGCCAAAATCCCCTCTCGATTCCTTCAATGAACGAGAGGTCCACTTTCAAATCGAGTGATCAAACCTTCCTACAGTTAGGATCATCTCAGACTCCTGCTTGGTCAAACCTATAAAAGTTAGGGCCACAGCCAAATTCCTCTCTCGATTTCTTCCATGAACGAGAGGTCCACTTGAAACAGTCAAACCTATAAAAGTCAGGATTGTTTCCGATCTCGCTTAGTCAAGCCTATACATAGTTAAGACTAAAGTCGAGTCACTCCTTTTTGATAAACGAAAATCCACCTTTGTCCCCTTTTCCACCAAACCT
>NW_017974251.1:0-1155 GCF_001876935.1 Asparagus officinalis
CCATTGGATATGATCATTGAAGCTCTATTCCATCCATCCTCCAACTACGTTGTTTGTCTATAATAAATACGAAAATACAAACATTAGACAAACAACATTAGTAGTAAATTGTTTGTAAATCATCATCAAAACAAGAAGGCCAACAATCATTTCAACATCGTCATTCATGCAAATGACGTTGTTTATTGATAGTGGGCTACCAAGCAATGTGCCTCTATTCTAATCACATTCGTTATACTCTCATGTCACTCATCGACTTGATCATTTTAATATCATCATTCATACAAATGACGTTGTTTATTGATAGTGGCCTACCATGTGTTGTGACTCTATTCTGATCACAATCGTTAGACTTCCATGTCATTGAATGACTCAATCATCTCCACATTGTGATTCTTATAAATAACGTTGTTAAGGATAGTGGCTTACCAAACAATGTGCCCCTATCGACCCCTTTTGTAAGGACCATAATTTTTTGATACTAGTTAAAATAAATTTTTTGTATTTTAAAATATTCAATTATTATTTTTAAAAGAGTATTTGTATTTTTCTCAATTTTCTCAATTTTTTTATGATTTAAAGTCTAAGTTTTATATTTATTTAAATGATATTAATATTTATAAATTAATTTTGTGCGGTGAAATTTTTTGGAATTAATTTGTTGTGTTATCGGTACTATTACATATTATTTTAAATAATACGTTGTATTATTATTACTATTACATATTATTTCGTATATTATGTTGAATTATTAATTACATATTATTTGTATAATTTGTTGTATTATTTCTACTGTTGCATATTATTGGTTGTATTAGTATAACCGGTATATTTTATTGTATAGATAATTATCTCATAATTATTTGATTTTAAATATAAGAAATTATATTTTTTATTAATTATTCTTGTTTAATTGTACAATTTCTTGTATCATTTCTACTGTTGCGTATTATCGGTTGTAATACTACAACTGATACGTTTTAATGTGTAGATAATTTTCATGTTATTATTTAATTTTTTTTGGTTATTATTATTTTTAATTAATTTTCAAAACCCTAAAATTCTTTATATATATATATATATATATATGTTTATTTCATTATCTCTCTCTCTCTCTCTCTCTCTCTCTCTTTTCTTCTTCCCCAAAACGCAAAC
>NW_017974251.1:3505-6008 GCF_001876935.1 Asparagus officinalis
AAAAGGAGTTACAAAAATTTTCACACTCTTAACCCCTCACTCTCTACCCCTATTTATAGTAAACATCAGTGAATGAGAGCCATTGGATCAAACTTGAGCCCCAAGACAAGCAAAATCAGCCATTGACGCGCGCTACAGTGATCTGGTATCGATGCAGGCATCGATGTAGGTATCGATGCCAGCATCGATGCCCACATCGATGCCGACATCGATGCCCACTATTTCTAAATTCTGATTTCACGGATAGCTTCGTCTCGTCGAGATAGGCGATTTTCATATATTATATGTTAAATTCCGCCTTCCGGATTAGGAGATATCGTCGTTTCTTTGTGGCCAACCATTTTGAATATGATTTCTTTTCATATTGGATTTTTGATTTTCTCCGGCTTCTACAGGCTACACGACTTCATTCTGGGCTTTTGGATAATTTGGAAATTGATTTTCCAATGGGCTTCTTTGATTCATTTCTTCATTTAATCGATGGGTTTTTGTTGAGAGATGAGAGTTTGAGATTTATTCTTCATTAACCTGCAATTAAAAGATAAAAATAATTATTAGTGGTATATTTATTCATATAAAATAGATAATGAGGGTATAAAATTGTAATAAAATGTGATTATCAAATACCCCCACACCTAAACTTTTGCTAGTCCTCTAGCAAAGAAAAGAAAATCCTAACTCACTTTCGTAGGAATCGCGGTTGTATTTAGCGCATACAACAAGCCTTTAAACTCCTAGGTTACCCTAGTGGACGAGTTGTAGTCTCGTGAGGGTTTGTAGTGAATATACCCACAAAATTCGGTCAACTTGCCAAATTAAAGAAGTCAGTAAATAACTAAAATTACTTGATAAAATTAAACAATCTAATTAAAGCTAGTTATTACTTCAAGACAACGTTTTTATATATAACTCCAAAGTGAATTTCCTACCAAGCCAAACTTAGAAATTTAATTTAAAAGTTTTGAAAAGAACATGCTAACTCTTTGTTTTAAATAATTTTCAAGTTGCTTGATTTAAAATATTTTCCAAGACCATATATACAACTATAAAACATTTATTAGGTTTTTTTTAATTAATTTTTTTAACTCTTTCTTCCTTGGTGATTTTTTCTACTTTAACGGGCTTTCTAAGTGACCATTTAACGAGTTTTGGGCCAATGGATCCCAACCCAATTGGGCTTAGGTCATTAAGTATGGAAATACTCCTTGGGCTTAATTACTCGGTCAGCTTAGGCTTTATAAGATAGAATCACCTAGAATTCAAGAGTATTATATTTCTTTTTGGTGCCATTTTTCGCACTCTTCTTTTGTATTTTTTTTTTGTATATGTATATATATTTTGAAAATATGTAAATCAAGACACTTTGAAAAAAAATTATTTTCAACTCTAAGTTAAGCATGCAAAAATTTCATTATTTTAAATAAAAATCCAAGTTAAGGCTTAAATAAAGTATACTACTTTGAAAATCATTTCTTAAGAAATTTATTTAGAGTTATCATAAAAGGTGAACTTAAGTAAATAACTAACTAGGGATTAGAAAATTTCAAATTTATCAAATAAATCAATTATTACATAACTCTATCAATTTGGCAAGTGACGATATTTTTATAAATTTTTTTAAGGAAAAGAAATGTAACTAAAAATGTAAAATAAAGAGAAAAAATAACTAATTCCCACCCCCACACCTAAATTTTGCATTGTCCTCAATGCAAACTCTATGATGCATAAAGTAAAGCAGATAAGAAGTGAAGCACTTACATTTGGTCGGCTGCAATTACCTTTGGTCTGAGGAGGATGAAATCAAAAATTTATTCTTTTTTTTCTTTTTTTTTTCTTTTTTTCTATTCTTTTTTTTTCTTTTCTTTTCTTTTTTTTCTTTTTTTTCCTTTTTTTATTCTTTTTTTAACAACTGAACAAGAAACTCTCAAATGAGAGAAGAATAAATTCTTTTTATTATTCTGAAGTAAACAAAATAAACAATGTAGAATAAAATATTCAACATGAAGAGTTCTTGTTCTACATTGAATCCTACCTTACTGTTAAAAATTCTTCCCCGGATTTTAAACAAATTCAGAATGATATAATCAATAATGTGAATTTCCAAGCATTTCGGGGTTGCAACAAGGTAAGGTATGTATTATTGGTGTCATGCATTTTGGATTTCTTAATGAACTTAGACTCTTGTACTGTGAAGTTTTGTTTTCTAACAACCAATTCTTCTGTGAAGTTATGAAAATTTGGTTGTTGATTATTCTCCAAGAATCTCAGTTCATCAAGAAAGAGTTCTTCAAAATTTAATTCAAAACAGCACATGTTTAACACAGTTTTATTATTCTCAATGACCTGATCTGCTTCTTCTAAAAATTCTAACTCTTCAACAAAAATTTCCTCAAAACTCAAATCAGACTCTTCTTCTTCTTCTTCTAATCTTTCTTGATTGTAGTTTATTTCTAGAGGCTGATTATTTGGTTGGTCCCCTGGATTAAAAATGTTGAGATCAGCA
>NW_017974252.1:0-6002 GCF_001876935.1 Asparagus officinalis
GTTGCTCCAGTTACCAAGCTGATGAGCTGTACTATAGAGCTGGTGGTATGGGGAAATCTCGAAAGAAGTGTGTGCAGGACATGGAGTCTCGCTGCCCGTGCGCCAACATAATCAAGACAGTGCTATCAGAATGCTCCTGTGCTCAAACCCCAAGAAGAATCTCGGTGTTTGACAGAATTTCCACCGGAACGTCTGAAGCTAAGCCTAGGCGTTTCCAGCGAAGAAGAAGGATAGTCAAAGATGGAGAATTCCCGAAGGTCACCATCAACATGGCCAGCAAAGGAGCATCGACAGGGGACAATCCCGAGTCAATTCCGTTGGTACCCTGGTATCTAACTCACCTACAGTCCGGAACCATTACACGAGGGACTTATGGTAGGGTTCGGACGAGATTACCGTCGGAAGACGAAGCATCAGATGCCGGCTCCGCGATTGCTTCGGACAACACGGTATCCAGCGAGGGACAACCCCGCGAGGTACTCATGATCAGTGCCGAACAAATGAACAAGATGCTTGAAGACGCCCTAGCTCGGCAGAAAGAAGCTTTCAAATTCGAGATGGAAATGACCCTACAGCGGATGAGGGAGATGCACGATCAGCAACTCGCAGCTTTGACAACTCATCAAGAGGAGCCCACTCGACCCAATCATCAGAACCAAGAAGAGAATGAACGGGAAGGGAATAATGTCATCATTCCCCCTGTCAACAACGACAACGGAAGTGGTCCGGTAGATGATAATGCCAAAGAAGACCACATTACCTCTCCCCAAAACCACTCGAAAATAGAAACGAGTGAAGACAAAAAGATGAAAGACTTGGAGAGCAAAATCAATGCATTGATGAATGCTCAAGAGGTAAAAAGGTCAGGTATACCGTGTCCATATCCAAGGGAGTGGGAATCAATTCCATATCCGGCAAAGTTCAATCTCATTAACTTTACGCCGTTTGATGGAAAGGGTTCCCCTACCCAACATTTAATCTATTTCAAGTCTCACCTAGGAACAATCTCCGGCAACGAACCCTTGATGGTACGGTCATTCGTTGGCACTCTTCGCGGAGCGGCCTTCGATTGGTATCGTCGCCTCAAGCCGGGGAGCATCGGCAGTTGGGACGACATGGAAGACATGTTCTTGACGAACTTCTTTGATGATGACACTGAGGTCTCGATCAGCACTCTGTTTGAGGAGAAACAGAAAAATGGTGAGACAGTCGAAAACTTTGTGAAAAGGTTTCGAAATAAAGCGATGAATTGCAGGGACCCGGTCAGCGAGGATTTCATCCTCGAGACCTGTCACAACAATCTTACCTTGGATATCCTTGAATCTATGGGAACGGCGCCATCAAAGACCTGGAAGGACCTGAAGGTGCGAGGGGAAAGAGCCGAACGATTCATCAAAAGGAAGAAGGCGGAAAGGGGCCAAATACCAAATAACGCTCCGCAACCGAACTTCACCCCTAGGGGTAAAGGAAAAGCGCATGCGAACGCCGTGAACGCAAATCAAACGTTCGAGGTGCAAGCGCAACCGCAGCAGCAGCAGCAGCAAAAGGCACCTCAACAACCAAGGTGGCAACAACAAACCCCGAGGCCGAAAGCTTCGGAGCCAAAGTTCCCGAAAGTTTATTCATTCAGAGAGGACGAAGTTCCTGGGATCTTCAAATACCTCGTGGAGAATAATAAAATCAAATTGCCTCCAGTTCAGGATCAGGAAGATGCCAAGAGGATTAATGATCCGAAGTACTGTGCATTCCACAGAGCGGTGCACCACCCCACCAAGGTATGCTATGCTCTTAAGGACAAGATCCAGGCTCTCATCGACGTCGGAGTCATCACAATGAAGCAGCCGAAGGAGAAGAAAGTGGGTGCGAATGCAGTCACGATTGGCTTCGGCTCCTTTCCCGTGAGCCAGTTCCAGCTTGAGCCGGTGATAAAAGCAGCGGTGAAGACGGTGAATGATGATCCTCACCAACAGCGCCAGAAAGGGCTCGTGCCACACACAACCCCAAATGGTGAGATTCTGTGGGTTCATCCGGACTTGATCACAGATGAGCAATGGACCGGATCATCATCAAAAAGAAAGTCAAAAGGAAAAGGGAAATCTTGTTATGGAGCTTCTGCCATTCCAGGAGAAGAGGACGACAAAATCCCAACCTTTCCACTGTCTGAAGACGAACAGGAGGTCTTTGCAACCCGAAGCGGGAACGAGTATCACTACAAGTACCCAGACGCTTCCGAGCAATTGGGCACCAAAACCCCTCCTTCCAAAACGTTGGCAGAATTAGGAATCTCAGCAATTCCCCCAACACCCGCATCTGCGGAGAAAGTCCAGCAAAAGGAGAAGGGGAAAGAGCCTCCGCAGCAAGAAGCCCAGAACCCGAGGCAGTCTCGATTCAATCATCCGATTGGGAGAGACAAACCGGGAAATACGAGCTCACCGCCTCATTTCGACATCATGGCGCAGTTGGCCAACATCCCAGCTCGCATAACTCTATACGAGCTGTTGCGCCTTTCAAAGGACACAAGGAAAGCGCTGCAAGAAGCCTTAAGTGACTCTGAAGCTTTTCTGACTCGGATCAAGCCATCTCCAGAAGGACCAGAGCCGTCAGTTCAACAATGCAACCTGGCGGCGCAACACTTTCCCTGCATCTCCTTCACTAAAGAAGATATGCAGACGAAGAATTCAAAGCATGACCGACCGTTGTACTTTACCGGTCACATTGGCTCCAGCGTTGTCAACCGGATCCAAGTCGATCCGGGTTCCGCTGTTAGCATCATGCCATTCCGATTGATGCCCGGACTGGGGGTCGTACACGATCTCCTAACAAATCGATCTCTGCAACAACCAGCTCGGCGGTGCGTGCAAAGGACCAAGAGCCCGTTAAGGTTTCACCCTCACAAAGGAGTGATTCCAAACGTGCGACTCTTGCGGAGGCCAACAAGGCAATGATTACTCAGAAGAAGACGCGTCCGACAAACGAACGCGTTATACCTGAGAACCCATGTGAGCAGCCGATAGGTTACTCCGACGGCAACGTCGATGAGTTGTACTATCGGGCTGGGGGTGCGGATGAATCTCGAAAGAGAAACACCCGGGAAGCGGATTCTCACTGTCCGTGTACCAAAATTATCAGGGCAGTATTATCAGCCTGTAGCTGCCCCAAGACCGCTCCACAGAGGGTCTCGATATTCGAGGGAATCTCCGATGGACCGACAAAGCCCAAGTCAAGGCGTTCCCACCAAAGAGGATCGATTGCTCGAGATGATGAACCCCTAGAAGTGACTATCAACATGGTCAACAAGGGAAAATCCCCAATCATCTCAGGTGATTCCGACTCTAATTTCTCTTTGGGAAGCAGGGTCAATTCGGGAATAGCTCAGCTTCAGCCAGAAGCCGTCGGATATAACAACGACAATGGAGTCCATGAAGGAGTCCATTCCGATGATGAACTCTCGGATTCCTATTCCGCTCTCGCTTCTGACGAGACAACGTCTAGCATAGGACAAGCTCGAGAGGTGCTCATGGTCAATACAGATCAGATAGCCAAAATCATTGAAGAGGCCCTGACTAAGCAGAAGGAAATCTTCAAGTTTGAAATGGAAGTGGCTATGCAAGAGATGAGACAAATGCACGATCAACGAATCCGAGCTTTGTCGAACCAGCTAGTTGAGTCCGACCGTCGCACCCAGAACGCTGCAGTCAACAGCGAGCCGGAGGTGGTCGAAATCGTCATGGCCAACGCACCACCCAAGAATACTGGGGGTGGCCCCACTAAAATTAACAGCGCTGGGGGTGGACCCACCAGTGATGATAGCGCTGGGGGTGGACCCACCAGTAGTGACAACACTGGGGGTGGCCGTATGATTCCTCTCGAAACTTATCCAAAACAGGATATGGGTGAGGCCGAAAAGATAAAGGAGCTCGAAAGAAAAATCGAAGCCCTGATGTCTGTTCGGGAGGTGAAGAGGACCGGCATTCCGTGTCCTTACCCGAGAAAGTGGGATTCGATCCCGTATCCGGCGAAGTTCAACCTGATCAACTTCACGCCGTTCAACGGAAAGGGCTCGCCCACTCAACATCTGATCTACTTCAAGTCTCACTTGGGAGTAATCTCGGGCAACGAGCCTTTGATGGTTCGGTCATTCGTTGGCACCCTTCGCGGGCCTGCCTTCGATTGGTACCGCCGTCTCAAGCCCGGAAGCATCAACAGCTGGGAGGACTTGGAAGGCATGTTTCTCGCCCATTTCTTCGATGATGACACCGAGGTGTCGATCAGGACACTCTTCGACGAGAAACAAAAAGGCGGAGAGTCGGTGGATACCTTCATCAAACGCTTCCGCAATCAGGCAATGAACTGCAGGGATCCCGTCACGGAGGAATTCCTCTTGCAGACTTGTCAGAACAACTTGTCCATTAACATCTTGAACGTGATGGGAATAGAGCCGCTCAATACCTGGAAAGAGTTGAAGGCTCGAGGAGAACAGGCTGAACGCTTCATCAGAAGGCGGAAGATCGAGAGAAACCAACCGATGGTTAATCCTCCGGATTCGGATCTCGTACCTCATGAGGAAGGGGACGCGCCTACAGCTGTTATTGACGATAATCAAACGTCACAACAGCAGTCCTGGGAACAACAGGAGAATTCAGACGAGGAGCTCCAAAACGAGTAATCGTTCAAAGACGAAGACGTTCCAGCTACGTTCATCCCACCAAGGATTGCTTTGCTCTCAAGAATAGCATCCAGACCTTGGTTGAAGCCGGTGTTATAACGCTAGGGTAAGCCAATTGAAAACGGCCATACTCCGACAGAGTATATGAGTATAAACTGCTTCTCAACACTCCGATAAGTATAAGAGTATAAACTGCTTCTTGATCCTATAACGCTAGGGTAAGCCAATTGAAAACGGCGAAACTCCAAAGAGTACAAGAGTATAAACTGTTCCTCATAACTCCAAAGAGTACAAGAGTATAAACTATTTCTCAAAACTCCGATAAGTATATGAGTATAAACTGCTTCTTACAACTCCGATAAGTATAAGAGTATAAACTGCTTCTCACTCCAAAGAGTATACGAGTATAAACTGTTTCTCAATCCTCCGACCGGTATAAGAGGTTAAACTGCTCCCTGATACTCCAACAGGTATATGAGTCTAAACTATTTCCTACCATTGACGGGAAGTTCCTGGAGGATATTACGCTGATATTCCTAAGGATAACCCGGTCGGATAACAAAGTCAAGCCCCATTCCAAGAAAGAAGCTGGGGGTGGATAATCCAATGCATCGGGAAGTTCCCGGAAGAATACCACATGGGTATTCTTAGGGATAACCCAATCATTGTGGAATTGGTGAATAAGAAATTCACGCTCGAACCCTGAAGGCCGGAATGTCTCTTCTCATTCTCTAACTCTTATGAGTCGTTTTTGTGAGATGAGATCCAATCCTCTGATAGGTTAATTTTTCCTCACCAAACCATCCGCTGATCAAATTAAACGACAGTGGATCCACCAATGTTTCCATTTGCCCGTTGTTGGCATTTCTCAGACTTAACGTGCTAGGTCCTAAACGCCTAGCATTAAAGTCTCCCTTTGAGTGATAATACGAGTTGGCGTTTCCTTGCTACCCGTATTCCACTTTCTTTGCTTTCTGGTCAAACCTATAAAAGTTAGGTCCAAAGCCAAAATCCCCTCTCGATTCCTCCAATGAACGAGAGGTCCACTTTCAAAATCGAGCGATCAAACCTTCCGACAGTTAGGGTCGTCTCAAACTCCTGCTTGGTCAAACCTTAATACAGTTAGGATCACAGTCAAAATCCCCTCTCGATTCTCCCAATGAACGAGAGGTCCACTTTCAAAATCGAGTAACCAAACCTTCCGACAGTTAGGGTTATCCGAATCTCTTCGATTCTCGGAGTGGAGATCCCACTCTTAGTTTCGCCTTTCCGGATTCTGGGGGTGGAAATCCCACCTCGAGTTTCCTTTCCAGCTGTAGATAGAATATAAAATTCT
>NW_017974253.1:0-5992 GCF_001876935.1 Asparagus officinalis
TCAAAAAGTTGTAACTCAAGATGACAATGGAATCAATAACAAAGAAACCTACAATTTTCCCCGCGAACAGTGCTAAAGAAGTGATTTACGGTAAAGGAAAGAGCTCCCCGTTACCAGATCATTTCCTAAGTGAAAATGAAGATGATGACAAACCTGGTCGACATCTATCTAAGTATAGTCCAGAAGCGCGCAAGCTCATGGAAAAGCAGGGGTACGATTTCACACTCGGAGAAGGTTTATACTTCGATCGAGGTCCTCGTAATCCAGCCAAAGCGGTATATGTACCAAAAGGGAAACCTGAGGATTATTATAAATACGGGCGAGGCTTAGGCTATGTTTCATCAGATGACGAATGTGGTTGGCAAATTATCGATCAAATTGCTAACAAAGCCAAGAAGGGATACTCTCCCGATGCTTCAGAGTGGGACTCCGATACAAGTCTGGGAGAAGTTTTCAAAACCCTAATGTCAAATATAGCTACAGCCGATCCATCCACCATGGAAGACGACGATCAAATGCCAACATGGGAAGACCCGTGGGTTCACCATCTGAATATGCAGTATGGCGATAGGTTCGAGCAAAGAGAACCACCCACTGAAGATAAAATAGTCCAGATTAACATGGGTGATGAAGCTAACCCAAAGCCTATATTCATCAGCGACAGTCTTCCCCCAGATGAGAAGGAGGAATTGATTGCTCTCATCAGGGAATATATCGACGTCTTCGCATGGAATTATGAAGACATGCCAGGGCTCGACCCCAATGTCGCAATGCACCGCCTCGATATCAAGCCGGATGCCAAACCTGTCAAGCAACAGCAAAGACGGTTTCGTCCGCAGATTATGGAAGCCATTGAGGCAGAGGTTAAGAAGTTGATCGAATCAAGCCGGATGCCAAACCTGTCAAGCAACAGCAAAGACGGTTTCGTCCGCAGATTATGGAAGCCATTGAGGCAGAGGTTAAGAAGTTGATCGAATCAGGATTTATCCGAGAGGAACAACATCCAGACTGGTTAGCCAACATCGTTCCCGTCATGAAGAAGAATGGCAAAATCAGGATTTGCATCGACTTCAGGAACCTGAATGAAGCATGTCCGAAAGACGATTTCCCTCTCCCGATCACGGATGTCATTATCGACAATACATGTGGATTTGAGAGGATGTCCTTCATGGATGGATTTTCGGGATATAACCAGATCAAGATGCATCCAGAGGATGAGAAGCATACGGCGTTTAGAACACCCCTCGGCGTTTTCTGCTATACGGTGATGCCTTTCGGCCTGAAGAATGCCGGTGCCACATACCAGCGAGCGATGACTAAGATTTTCCAAGAACATCTCAGGAAAACAGTCGAATGTTACGTTGATGATTTGGTTGTGAAAAGCCGCAACAAGGAAGATCACATCAAGGATTTGAAGACAATGTTCGATCTCATGAGGAGTCATCAGTTGAAGATGAACCCCACTAAATCATTTCTTGGAATGTCCAGCGGAAAATTTCTTGGGTTCGTCGTCACCACTAAGGGTATACATATCGATCCTGATAAGGTGAAGGCGATACATGAATTGCAGCCCCCGAGGAATCTGAGAGAACTCAGAGGATTGCAAGGGCGTTTAGCTTATATCCGGCGTTTCATCTCAAATCTTTCTGGGAAGTGCCAACCGTTCTCTAAGCTGAACAAGAAAGGAGTATCATTCATCTGGGATGATGCCTGCCAAAAAGCGTTCGAAGATATCAAAACATATCTGGCGAACCCTCCTGTTCTCGTTGCACCGAAATCTGGTAAACCGTTCTTGATTTATCTCAAGGCGATGAACCACTCGATAAGTGCCTTACTAGCGCAAGACGATGATAACGGTCACGAACAGGCAGTTTATTACCTCAGTCGGACCTTGGTAGGCGCTGAGTCTCGATATCCGATGATTGAGAAAGAATGCCTTGCATTGGTATTTGCGATGCAAAAGATGCGGCATTACCTAGTGGGACAGACGATCTACGTTATCTCCAACGTTAATCCAGTACGGGTGTTTATGACGCAACCGGCCTCTATGAATTGGCGTCTAGCGAAGTGGGCCCTTCTCTTGTCCCAATACGATTTGCACTTCAAGCAGCAGAAGTCGATAAAAGGACAGGCGATTTGTGACCTTTTGGCGGCAAACCCGACCACAGATACGGCAGAAGTATATGATGACTTGCCGGATGAAACCCACGAGGTTAACACCACATCACACCAACAAGTATGGCAATTATACTTCGATGGTGCCTCAAGGGCAGTTAATAGAGTAATAACCCCGGGATGTCCTACAGTTTCCTCTGGAGTTGGAGTCGTCTTAATCTCCCCTGGAAAGCACGTGATGCCTCGGGCTTATTCGTTGACTAGTCCGTGCTCCAATAATGTTGCCGAATACAACGCGCTTCTCATTGGACTCAGTTTCGCCAAAGAGCTGGGGGTCGAATATCTCGAAGCTTTTGGAGATTCGCAATTGATAGTCAACCAAGTTCGCGGTGAGTATGAAGTCAGGAATCAAGACCTGATCCCGTACCACCAGGAAGCCATCAAAATGGCAGAATCTTTCGAAGAATTCTTTATTGAATACATCCCTCGTCTCCAGAACGCTTATGCAGACGCACTGGCGGCACTAGCAGTATCACTGGCACAGCCTCCCGAAGCTGAGCTGTTAGTCACAGTACGGACGCATCAACTCTGCGTACCCATATACAGTACGGAGATTGAAGAAGAAGAGGATAGAAACGTGAACGCCAAAGAGGTGAATTCAACTCAAATTGGGTCTGAGTCCCGAGATTGGCGTTTTCCTATCATCGACTACGTCCAATATGGTATCTTGCCAGAGGATGTAAAAGAAAAGGAATCAATCCGCCGAAGAGCTCCAAGATTCTTCTATAATACTGAAACCCATACATTATACCGTAGAGGGTACGACGGTCTTTTACTCCGATGCCTTTCGAACAGAGAAGCAAAGGAAGTTCTTAAGGAAGCACACGAAGGAGAATGTGGTGCGCATCAGCCCGGTCCTAAACTGTATGATCGCATCAGGAGGATGGGATATTTCTGGCCAACGATGGTTCGTGACGCAATCGAATACGCACGAGAATGCCACGCTTGCCAGATACATGCGAATTATATGCATCAACCGCCAGAGCAGTTGCACACGTCAACCACGTCTTGGCCGTTCGAGACTTGGGGCATGGACATAGTCGGTCCTATTTTTCCCCCTTCAGTCAAAGGTGATCGGTTCATCCTCGCGATCACAGATTATTTCTCAAAGTGGGCTGAAGCGATTCCGCTTAGAGAAGTGAAGACGAACAACGTCATCAATTTCATCAAGCATCATGTCATTTACCGACACGGCGTGCCAAGAAGGATCATTCATGACAACGGTCCACAGTTCATAAGCAATGCCTTCGTCAGATTCTGCGACAAGTTCAAAATCGAAGATGTTTCGTCGACAGCTTACTATCCCGCTGCGAACGGATTAGCTGAAGCGTTTAACAAGACGATCATTAAGATCCTGTCCAAGCTCGTGAAGACCAATAAACGAGACTGGGACGATAAACTCGGTGAAGCACTCTGGGCTTATCGCACCACCATACGCACGCCTACGGGAGCTACCCCGTATTCGCTGGTATACGGATGTGAAGCTGTGCTACCGCTGGAAATTCAGATTCTGTTCCTTCGGATCGCTCTCGCAACGGAGATGACGACCGAAGAACAACATCAGAAGCGTCTCGAAGAGCTCGAGAGGCTGGATGAAAAGCGTTTGGAGGCTCAACAACACATCGAGTTTTACCAAGCCAGGATGTCAAGGGCTTTTAACAAAAGAGTCCGACAGAGAAGCTTCAAGGAAGGAGATCTGGTCCTCGCTGCTCGCCGACCAATAATTCTCACCTCCAAGAAGAAAGGTAAATTCGAACCCAAATGGGAAGGACCGTTTGTAATAGACACAGTCTATTCAAACGGCGCATATCGCCTGATTACTCAAGAGGGCGCCAGGCAATTAATGCCAATAAATGGGAAGTTCCTGAAAAAGTACTATCCCTAGTACATTCAGGATAACTCGTTTACCGGGAAGTTCCTTGAAGAATATTACACTTAATATTCTAGAGGATAACCCAAAATCATTGTCACCACCAAAATCCCTCACTGATCAATTTCAATTGACAGTGAGTCCACCAAAAATGTTTTTTCTGGCCCTCTTGATTCTCTCCATGAGCAAGAGGTCCACTTTTAGTTCGGAGTCCCTTTTCGATAAACGAAAGAACTCCTTCCCTTTTTCTCTTTGGTTAAACCTTGTTCATGGTTATAACCGGAGTTGAAAATTCCACTTCGATAAACGAAGAACCCATTTTCAGTTTAGATAACCCATCCTATAAAAGGCAAGTTTATCTAAATTTTTCCAGATTCTCGGAGTGGACACCCCACTTCTAGTTTCTTCCTCGCTGGAAATAGAATATAAAATTCTTCCTTTCCAGGATCAGGGAATAGAATATAAAATTCTTCCTTCCTTGTTTTCGGGTTCGCCTTCACCCTAAAAGAAGACCGGGAAATAGAATATAAAATTCTGCCTTTCCCGCATCGATCTTTTCCGAAATTTATCAATTTAGGATTCATCCTAGGAAGTTTATCCCGAATCCTAAGCAGGGATAAGTCTGCGCCTGACACGCGCTGCCGGTTAGTTCTTAACCGTTTAAAAAGAACACCCGTTCACATATTCAACATTGTGGCATGTTGTTATTAATAACACCAAAATCCATGCCTTACACGCATGGGGAATGTCATCCTGAATCCTAAGAAAGGATATGCCGACGCCTAACACGCGTCGCCGGTTTAGTCTTTCGCCGTAGAAAAAGACACCAGAAGACCAGTCTGGGGTATTTTATCCCGAAACCTAAGTAGGGATAAAGTCAACACCTAACACGTGTTGCCGGGTAGCCTATTCCCGTAACAATGGCGAAGTCTATGTATTCGACATCATAGCACAAAGTCTAAGGGAGTTCATTCCTTTAGCGCAACGTTACATGCGAACGGAGTTAGACAATCCGCATGCTAGCCCGACTCAAACGGTAGTCGGTAAAGGCTAATCAAACCCGTTGAAGGCTGGGGGTTAGCCAAAAATCCTAAAGTCAACACCTAACACGTGTCGCCGGGTAGCCTATTCCCGTAACAATGGCGAAGTCTATGTATTCGACATCATAGCACGAAGTCTAAGGGAGTTCATTCCCTTAGCACAACGTTACATGCGGAACGGATTCCGACAATCCGCATGCTAGCCCGACTCAAACGGTAGTCGGTAAAGGCTAATCAAACCCGTTGAAGGCTGGGGGGTTGCCAAAAATCCTAAAGTCAACACCTAACACGTGTCGCCGGGTAGCCTATTCCCGTAACAATGGCGAAGTCTATGTATTCGACATCATAGCACGAAGTCTAAGGGAGTTCATTCCCTTAGCACAACGTTACATGCGGAACGGATTCCGACAATCCGCATGCTAGCCCGACTCAAACGGTAGTCGGTAAAGGCTAATCAAACCCGTTGAAGGCTGGGGGTTTGCCAAAAATCCTATGAGTATTATGGTCAATCATTTCAAACGGAATGAGGAATCATAATAAAGATAAAGACAAAAATCAGGTCCACTAAAGAGAATCAAATGTCAAGGTTTTCAGCAAATAAAATCATACATCAAGCCCATGGCTAAAGACCTGCTGACTAAACTCAGACAGCTTCTCATCATAAGCTCGCCTAAGCTCCTCCTGCAGCTCAGCTCTGACGGACTCTTCGCTCGCAGCTAAAGTCCTCACAGCAACCTCCTCTGTCTCAGTCAGCGTCTGCTTCAAGGACTTTAGCTCATCAGATAAAGCAGCATGTGCTTGCTGATTTTGCATCTTTGCGTCTTCCTTCTCCCGGAGCTCTCGTCGGAGCTGATCTATCTGAGAATCAAGATCCTCAAGTGAAGATGATCTAGTGGCAAGGTCAGCC
>NW_017974254.1:0-9345 GCF_001876935.1 Asparagus officinalis
GTATTCCAGACTCTTCTATAAAAGAACGAGACTGAAATACTTTGGAGGGGTATCTGTAGGCATATAAAACTGCTTATAGGTCCCTTAGCACAGCTCGAAACAAACCGACGAACCAACGAGGCGACGAGATCGACGAATCGCACGCAAGCAACGGAATACATCCGTTCGCATTTGGAATCAAGCCAAGTGTTAAAAAGTCAACGAGTGATCCAACCAAGGACAAACTCGGACGAATCACGATCGAATCAAGATCAGTTTCGGACTCGAACTCAGAAGCGGATTTACTGCCTAATCAGGATCCAGATTTACTGCCAAATCAGGAATCGGATTTACTGCCTAATCAGGATCCAGATTTACTGCCAAATCAGGAATCAGATTTACTGCCTAATCAGGATCCAGATTTACTGCCAAATCAGGAATCAGATTTACTGCCTAATCAGGATCCAGATTTACTGCCAAATCAGGAATCAGATTTACTGCCAAATCGGGATCTAAATCAACCGAATCACGAGACCGGAAAAAACGGCAAAAACCACAACACCCAGAGGTGGCCGACAGTTGTCATTTCGCGGCCACCCAGAGGTGGCCGACAGTTGTCATTTCGCGGCCACCCAGAGGTGGCCGACAGTTGTCATTTCGCGGCCACCCAGAGGTGGCCGACAGTTGTCATTTCGCGGCCACCCAGAGGTGGCCGACAGTTGTCATTTCGCGGCCACCCAGAGGTGGCCGACAGTTGTCATTTCGCGGCCACCCAGAGGTGGCCGACAGTTGTCATTTCGCGGCCACCCAGAGGTGGCCGACAGTTGTCATTTCGCGGCCACCCAGAGGTGGCCGACAGTTGTCATTTCGCGGCCACCCAGAGGTGGCCGACAGTTGTCATTTCGCGGCCACCCAGAGGTGGCCGACAGTTGTCATTTCGCGGCCACCCAGAGGTGGCCGACAGTTGTCATTTCGCGGCCACCCAGAGGTGGCCGACAGTTGTCATTTCGCGGCCACCCAGAGGTGGCCGACAGTTGTCATTTCGCGGCCACCCAGAGGTGGCCGACAGTTGTCATTTCGCGGCCACCCAGAGGTGGCCGACAGTTGTCATTTCGCGGCCACCCAGAGGTGGCCGACAGTTGTCATTTCGCGGCCACCCAGAGGTGGATTTCTTTTCAATTTGATTTTCGTTGTAACCGGATCTTATAAAAAGACCGGATCTTTGTAATCGATAGACTATTACAAGAGTGTACAATGGAATCATTAATGAAGAAAGCAACGGTTTTTCCCGCGAACACAAATAATACAAATTGTTCATTCTGACGCCCTTCATCACAATCATGGACCCCAATGTGACCTTCAAGCGTGCATCCACCAAGGTCATCCTATAATCTGCTGTCTCCAAAGCTCCAACTGAAATGATGTTCATCTTCAATTGCGGAACGAACCTCACATCATCCAACTCTCGCATCATCCCATCACTCATCCTAATCCGAATAGTACCAATACCACTAATAGAGCATGCATGTCTATTACCCATGAGCACGATATCCTCTCTTTCCAACTTCTGAAAGCTGGAGAACCAATCCCTCCTAGGAAAAACGTGGTAAGAAGCACCCGAATTCAACATCCACTCCGTAGAGTCGGCATCACAAACTAATGGTAGTGCGGATAACGAATAGGCTGGAGAATCTGAATCTGAATTGTTACCACAAGTCTTGACAACATTCACATCTGAAGCTTGTACAGCTTTCCCCTTATTCTTCTCAGCTCGATCTAACTTTGGGCATTCAACTTTTTCATGTTCATCCTCTTTACAAAAAGCACACTGATTTCTACGAATCCTACGATGTGCACCTCTAGACTACGACCTTCTACTTCGGTTTGAACTACGGTCTTGAACTACTAATGCATCTCCCGATGCCTTCTCGGAGGACTCATCAACACTCTTCCTTAACTCATAATTCACCAACGCTAAGGTCACCTCCTTATAACTAACAGTAGTTCTTTCATTAATCATAGTGAGAACAAAGGTACCATAATCATCCTTGGGCAACGAACACAAAAATAGCATTGCTTTGTCTTCATCCTCAACCATAATATCCACATTAGTCATGTCTGAAAGTAGCTTCGTGAAGTTGTTAACATGCTCCCTGATGGAAACTCTCCTCTTCATCTTGAACTGGTAAAAGCTCTTCTTCAAGTGAAGCCGATTCTCAATACTCTTAGTAAGATACTTTTCATTGAGTGTTTCCCACATCTTCTTCGCCGACGTCTCGTTCATCACATCATAAATAAGATCCGGCGTCAAGCATGACTGAATAACTCCAAACGCCCTACTATTCATCTTCTTCCAAACCTTTTCTTCCATATCAGCAGGTTTTTCTTGCAACTCAAGAGTCTCTTCCAAGTTTTGAGCGTCCAACGCATCCATCACCTGGCACATCCACAAACCGAAATTGATCTTGTCATCAAGCTTCGGAACATCGATCTTCATGTTATTGATGCTCAAACTATGTATCGTCTTTGTAAGAGACGATCCCGATGTGCTTGCTTCACCCATGTTGTCGATCTAACTCTTTAAATAAGAATCCAACAACGAATCCTTCGAACAAGCTCCCAAGTCAAACCCGAAGCTCTGATACCACTTGTTGTGAACGACGGAAGCAGTCGAATCACACAATCCAAACAAGAGAGATCACAACCAAATAAATAAGCATAATCACCAAATAACACAAGAGATTTACGTGGTTCGGCAAGTTGCCTACATCCACGAGGCAAGAAGGGGATGAGGTTTTCACTAATAGAGAAAGAGTACAAACTGAGATTACAAATCACTCGAAGATAGAGAAAGAGTACAAACTGAGATTACAAATCACTCGAAGGAACAAACTAATCTCACCAACAAGCTCTTAATCCTCGAAGGAACAAACTAATCTCACCAACAAGCTCTTAATCTCTCCAAATAAAACCCTAAACAAATAGCTTAGAAAATACCTTTTTTCTGTGCTCCAAATATCCCTAATTTGCTTCTCTATTCTCTCTTCCAATTGTTCCATATATATAGAAATCCTAAAATCATAAACATACTAGGAATTCTGAAACAAAAAACAAAACAAATTAGGAATCCTAATAACCTATTACTAAAATAGATTAGAAATCCTAAATACCTCATGTTACTAAAATAGATTAGGAATCCGCTATCCAATAATAAATTAGTATATCACGCATGGAGATAAAATATACTTGTGTTGAACTAGGATATATGAAATATGAAATAAATGTGAAAATTAAGCCATGCTTATGTAGCAATTAATGGATAACGTCTCGTGCTCATTTTAAAAATATATATAGATACAACCTAAGTTTCGTAAATGCATGTCATACATCAGAGGATTTGCCATTTGCACACTTGTAGTTGTGACTTATGCCTCTTTTGTTGATTATAAGATTTTATCCATTTGGAGAAGCCGGAAGACTAAAGTTTCTATTGGATTCTTTTGTATTACTTTCTTGTTTATTTGGATTTAGTGTTTCAATATATTCATTGTCTTTCTCAGTGTATGCCACTTTAACTCAACGTATGGCATGCAATTGGTAAAGTCTTATGATTGCCTACATCGTATTCTTCATCATGCTCTCCGTCCTTCCATTATTTTACTTTTTTATATTAATAAGATTTTTAATAGATAGAAACTAGTAATGATTTTATTTCAATTTTTCTAGTTTTAATCTTAGCCAAAGAGTCTTATCCCTTTTTGCGTTTCGTATAGGGCCACAAATACATGAATATTTAGGTTCAACATTTTTGAGTTAGAATAGCATATATTAGTCATTTTCATTTGATACCCTTCACGAGGAACTTATGATCATTTTTGGGCCTGTTTGGTTCAATAGAGGGTAGGAATAGGATTAGGAATCCTATTTTATTTATGGATTCCAACCTAATCCATAAAAAATTTATAGACAAGTTTTAGTTTTATAGGAATAGGATTAGGAATCCTATTTTATTTATGGATTCCAACCTAATCCATAAAAAATTTATAGACAAGAGTTTTAATTTAATCATTAATTTCATCGAATCCCATTTTTTGTATTCTATGTTTGTTTCACCCAAAGGATTAGGAATAGGATTAGGAATCAGAATAAAAAAGAGGAGAGGTGTCAGAAATTCCACCCAATTCCTAGCAAATGGACTGGATTTGGATTTCCTGAAATATACACTGTTTGAGTCACTTTATAGATTAGCAATTCTATAATTTTTTTTTGAACCAAATTCAGAATTAAGATTCATTTGGAATCCATTAATTATGAAAACGTCATTGTCAGGACCAAATATCATTCCTATTCCATAAAATTGGTGAAACAAACAGGCCCTTTGTCTATTGTCAATATTTCTCAAATAAAATAGATCAATAAGGAGTCATATCACTGGTAATATGCATTTAGCTCTGACAATTGATACATGAACCTGGAATTTTATTTTAACTCTTATACGTACATTTTGGTTTTAAGCACTTCAATGTAATGTTTATTTATATTTAAGTTGACATGGGGAACGATGAAATTAATGATTAAATTATCTCATTATTGTATGATGAGTCTGACTTGTTAACATATGAAATTAATGATCCCGATAACACTAGAATAATGAATTTCCATTGAATTAAAAAAAAAAGAATACTCTATAGCTAGCACGAATTTAGCATCCATGTTATTGGTTTCTTACATTTAGATGAAGACATCATATACTTGAGTAAGGTTGAATATGAGAAAACTCCATTAACTTTATACAAACTTTTAAAATATCAGAAATACCCTTTAACTTAGAGGTTATCAGAAAACCCCTTTAACTTTAAGATTTTATTGGTAAATATCCTAATAACATTAATCACAATTTTCACTAGCAAAATATTCCTATGTTTATTTTTTCCACCCAATGAAAAATGTACTTAACGTTGTTATGAGGTTTTTTTGATAAAATCTTAAAATAAAAAAAATTGTTTTTGATAAACCATAAATTTAAAAAAATTTGGGGGGGGGGGGGGGGGGGGGGTGTTGTTTTTTTTTATGTTTAGTTTTAAGTAAATATTGTATACTTGACTAAAGTCTAAAATAGTTCAAAGACCATCCACAACCTCATAATTAAAGAAAAACAATACCAAACAAAGATATAATCCTACTCTTTTCATTTCACTACCTCAAATCATCCAAACTTATATATATATCTCCATCTCCCATATATTAGCGGACTTTTCATCACAGTCAATGTACATTAGATCAAGGGACGGCACAAGGAGCAATACACATGCAAACACTACAAACAAAGAGACACTCTAATAAAGTCTCAAAATGCCATAGTACAACATGAACACTTGTACTAATTAGTTAATTAGTGTGTTAATTAATTAAGCTAGAGACATGCATGTTAATTAATTAAGCTAGACACAAGAACAATACCAAGAATCAAGGTACTAAACAACCAAAGTTATTAGCTAGTTTTGGGATCTAATCACATTTTTAATCATGCATAGAAATAGTCAGATATTTGATTATGTGAGGATTTAGACTTGATCGCCCATTTGTCTCAAGTTTTACAAGTTGGTGAGATTTTGAGGCCCAAAGTAGTAAAAACAAAGCTCCCTTGTGTGATATCAAGAGTTAATGGTAATTATCTGTTCAAGTGTGTTAAAAAAACTTGTTTGGCGAAGGTTTAAGGTAGATGGATTATGGAAAATGGTTAAATTAGTAAATTCATGTATACTCTTCTGCCAAAGGTTTAAAGAAGAACAATTAAATTAATTAACACATTAGAATAGTGAAGATTTATTTAATTCTTATGGAAAATGGTTAAATTTGTTTTTAATGTTTTTGAGTAAAGCCGGTTATTAATATTTAGAAGGGGGTTTTTTTAGCCCACTTTTGGCATGTGACGACTGTTGGGAATATTAGCTGTTTAGACAATAACGAAAATCAGTTTAAGCAATTTGATAATTAACAGATAATTACTGATTATAACGCACGATATAAAAACAAAATATATCAGAATGAAAAGTAAATACGAGGTTAAAATTACGGCGCTGGATGGTCGAGGCGTGCATAGCACTGTCCCGAGAAACTAATTGGCCTCCTTTCTTTTCTATCAGGTCAGCTGCGGCAAATGCTCCCGTGATTTATCATATCGCTCCTTGGTCATGCGATCTCTCCTCTCGCGTCACTGGCTTCTAAGAGTGCGTTAATTCTCGTAATACTTCAGTGGTCGATTATCGTGCATTTATTACTTTATTTGTGAAGAGAGAAGGAACAAGAGCAACGCTCTGCATATGTATTAGATGTTTTCGCTTGTGTTAAAACTCTCGGGTTTATACTTAGATAACCACCGGTACTTATTAACCCCGTATTACCCGTTATACTCTAAATATAATACAGTCGTCTATTAACATTTGTCCGTTACATAATTAATTCGCAAAATGTTTTATCACGTGTTAATCAACTAATAATAAATTTTCTCTGTTACAAAATTTTTCGTTATTAATATTTTATGTCTATGATATATGTTTCTCAAAAGATAAATATATTGATGTATTTAATATATAATATTATAAAAAGTTATGAGAATTGGGAGCCATTAACGGCTGCATCGTGTCCGCAGTCCGGTGTGTGGCGCGCTCTCTTATATATATATTCTGTATCTCCATGGAAAGCCGAGCCCGAGCCCGCGCCGGCCGGCGCGCGCGTGGTGGTTGGCAGCTAACCGTTTGTTTCTCTGCTGGCATAGGGAGACGAGAAAGAAGGGCTTTATAAGGACCCCTTTTTTCTATCCCATTTCCTTATGTGGGACTTAAACTTTTCCCTCTTTTCCTCTACAAAGTCAAGTTTTAAGTGTATCTTTTCTATTGTAAAATTCCCAACAATCCCCCACATTAACTTCAAAGAAGCTTCAAAATGAGTTCAGAAATAACAATAAAAGAAGAACTTACAAATAAATACGATATGCTGGTTCCCTTGGGAATACTATTGTATAAGGTGGATACCTTTCGTTTGAACCTTTCACTTAGTGGACAGTTGTCATGATCGTCGTAGAGCTGGTGGACTTCGCCTTGAACCAGTCTCATTTATCGGATTGTCTACAGAAGCAACATAGTACAGTTTTTGAGGGCAGAATTCTAAAACGGGTTGCGCTTCAATTAGTCGAGGCCTTGCGCCAGCAGGTATCTTTCATGGTGGTGTTGCTAGAGCCAGCCCTGATTCCCGATAGGTCGCTGGCTCACAAATGACACACCCACTATAGGTGAATCCTAATAAGGATGCGAGCAAGTAAGCATCCGTGGCTCATGGGTCTCTTGGATTCATTAAGATTAGACTCAACCTTTCACTTGCTTTTTTATGAGCACCTGTTCACCCTTTAGATGGTAAGCAAATGCAATTCAGTGCTCCTCACAATTATCACTTCATTCAGTTTGTTTCTACCCATTGACCTCTGCGAGGGTTGGGTTGGCCACTGCAGTGATTTTCTTATGGGCTTGTAACCCAGTCCCCCTCGATATTTTTTTTTTTTTTTTTTTTTTCTAGGACCACTGCCCTCCAGATAACGCCTTTTAGTTAAGTTGATCTGCTAAATTGTTTCTCTGAGTCTTACAAAAATCTAAGGCTATATCTAATGATTTTTGATCTGTTATCTTAAGGACGTTTATGGCGCAACTTGTCAAGTGTCGCATTCATTGTCCCCCCCCCCCCGCCCCCCCCCCCCCCCCCCCTCATTTGGCATTCTCTTGATGGCATTGCTCAATGCGCTGACCTGCAATACCAGGATGAATAGAAAATGGCTCGGGTAATTGGTGTTCTTGCATGTAGTCGGAATTTTACAGTTTCGTAAATCTTTCAGAACCATGTCAGTTCTAACTAGTAGTGATCAGAGAGGCTAATCATTTTCTGGAGTTCCATTGACTTCTTAGGAGCCGGACTTCACAGTGGTCGTTGTGATTTTGCACGAGGAACCCCACTTCTCCCTAAAAGGAAACAAAATGTCGCCTGTGGTGGATTCTTACACTTAACTGGTCACTATTCCCCAATCTTGCATATGAATAACCGTTCTGGTTACAGGACCTCTATAGTGTTAAACATTAAGTTCATAGTTCGTTTTTTTTGTGAGGTATCTCAACCCCCCCCCCCCCCCGCCCCCCCCCCCGCCCCCCCCCTCCCCCCCCCCCCCCTAAATCTTTCTAGAGCCGGCAGTTTCCAGTGAGGGGCTGCTGTAGTCGAGATTTGCATGTCCATGTACTAAGTCTATGTTACTGGCATAAAGGCAATGTTCAGGTCTCGGTGCATAGTTTGTGTTAAGGGACACCCTAGTGATCCGAATTATTTGTGCATATTCTCTTTGTACCGTGTGAGGATGGACCTGTACTTTTTCTTTTAGGATTTGTACATTAGGGACATATGGGTGGAAAACAGGTCTGACAGGTTTGGATCATAAAATTCTTAAGATTTTCTCGTGGGTGCGCGCGTCGTAGGATACTAGTGGTGTGATTCGTGATGGAGCCACATATCATTCCTCGATTGCCCACCCTCGGGTGGTTTTTGTCATGAGTCTTTCATAATAAAGAGGCTGAGGTCCAGCTTGGACGCTTGAAATCTGGTTCATGTCAACAACACTTTTGGTGATAGCGACAAAGTGTCCTTGGACGTCATCAGTTATCGATCATTGTGTATGTCGAGAACCAGAAAAGAGTGAAGAAGCTGTCATCAGACCGTCATAGGCATCGAAAGTATTCAAACCTTTTTTATGTTGTTTTTAGTCGTCAGTTTGCCATGCACGTATACACCTCATCGGTCTTGCGATTACACTTCACCGAATCCAATCCCACGGGAGATAGCGTAGCGTCTGAATTTCATCAAATTTCATGATGCCCTTGTGGTTGTGTGGGCTTGTCTTGGAGCGACGATATAACAGTATGGCTAATAAGTGTGCATACTCCCCTCTGGTTCTTTCCAGGAGCTCATTAAATCCCTCAAGGTTGACTCCATGACTAATTCCTGTCATCTAGAGTCCCAGTTGAAAATGCCAGTGTTAACATCCATTTGCTGCGTGTCATAGTAAAGGTCGTGACGGGATGCCTGTAGAGCTGAGAGACTGCTCGCCCGCCCCACCACAGGTTGGTACGTGAGGCCTAGCGTACTGGAGAATTAGGACATCACAGAATAATCGACGATCACAACTTTGGGTAGGTCATCCTTTAGTACTCAAGATTTTGGTTTATACTTCCTATCCTATGTGTTCCATCAGGTCTAGCAGCTTTTCTTCGTTAAACATCCACCCTCTCCATCCCCCGCCCCGCTCGCGCTGGCCGAGTCATTTTGATGCGA
>NW_017974255.1:0-4508 GCF_001876935.1 Asparagus officinalis
GCTCAGTATAGAGAGGAGTGATCTGTCTACATGGGCCACACCATGATGCACTGAAATTTGCAACAACCTGCAGCAAATAAAAGTTTCAGTTACATGCAACTTGCAAGTCTATAGGGGAAAAATAAATCCTTATAAGGATGGTAACTGATAAAAGCTTGACTAAGGATCAAAAGTTTTAGCTAGCGAGGCATCTGCATGAACATGCTTATAATTGGTATAAACATAAATGTCCGAAGGCCTTAACGGGTATAAAACGATATTGCACCAGTCAACATATGTACTGATTTTGCTCCTTTTTAAGTTTTGATGGCTATGTCCCTTTTCTCCGTTCAATTGATCCTATGGAAATCAACACAATCATAATATTCAAGAAATAGTTCTGATCCATGATATTGAGTATGTTCCCTTCATTTGTTTGGCATTCATTTATTTAGCATCCATCCATTTATAAAGCAGGCATCAATAAAGTCGCTAGCAGTTTTAGGCAAAAGACTTAACAACTATTACATTTAAAAGAAGTTACACTTAAAAGTAGAACAATCTAACCACTCAAGCTTTGTGCCTACATGTACATTAATATTATATAAGAATCCTAATCTGCTCTAAGCCATTCCTTAATATGCAAGTCAGTAAAGCTACAAAAATTATCTACTTCTTGTATATATTTGTGCCCTTGAAAGAACAAAAATAACAATTTAGAATTGAAAAGGTTCTTGTTGGTAGAACAAAGCTTACTAAGATTAAACTCAATTATAAGAACAGAGATTTTATATACCTTGCGGAAGTCCCCAGTGGTGTGGGCAGCAACATCCTCCTCAAGGGATCTCTGCATCGATTATAAGAACAGAGATTTTATCTACCCTTTAGCTAATCAAATCAATTCCAATAGTGGGATTTAATACAATAGCTTGTTCGGTATAGGTAAATATAAATATATAATATACATGTGACGGGCAATGGGCGTGGAAACTGGTGTTCCCACCTCACCTGTAAACTATGTTTTTATCTAAAGACACCCTACACATTGCGGTGGTTCGCGAACGAATGAGCTAAGTATGAACGAATGAGGCACTAAAATTGACGGCGAAATACGCAGGCAAGGAGATATCGCAGCTCGACAGAGCGACGGAGGCTCTAAACAAGAAAGATGAAGCTCTACCCTCGAAGAGATGGAGAAGTTAATTCTTGGTCAGGGTCCGACCACAATCTGCATGGTTTACAATGCCACTGGGGCCCCCATCTATTTCGTTACAGATAAGAACTGGCATGGATATCTTAAGAGCCCCAAATTCCCGGAAAAAATTGAGAATGGG
Source organism: Asparagus officinalis (assembly GCF_001876935.1). Taxonomy (NCBI): domain Eukaryota; kingdom Viridiplantae; phylum Streptophyta; class Magnoliopsida; order Asparagales; family Asparagaceae; genus Asparagus; species Asparagus officinalis. The sequence continues at coordinate 1,314 of NW_017974255.1, forward strand.
CAGTGGGGTGTTTTTAGTCATTCATCCATGTTGACTGCGCACACCACCGGATTCTCTGCTGCTGTTGTCTATCGCGCCGAGGATATCGTTAGCGGTGACAAGAATGACTGGATGTTTTCTTGGTACGACGGGTTATTGACGAAAGAAGGCGTTCTTCAAAAGGTAACATTAGGAGGCTCAGGCTATTATGATTTTTTTTATTAGCGTTAATTTCACAATAGACCGCCTGCAGTATCGCTCTTTTGAATTTACCAATCTGCAGTTTCATTGTTGCAAATAGACCCCTTGGGTAGAATCGTTAATTTCATCCTGGGTGTACGGGAAATTTTCACTTCAGGATAAAATAGTCAAAAAATAATAATAATTCAGGGGTCTATCTACGGCAATGAAAGTAAAGGGACAGTAAGTGCGAAAACAAGGATATAGTGGAGGTTCTTGTGCAATTACCCTTATAAGTCTTATATATCTAGCTACAAATGTTCAAGCTCCCCCCATGCATGCACGGACAAGTTACTCTTACTTACTTCCATCAGATACAAAAATTTAATTCGTCAAAAAGATTCATGGTAATTTTCAATAATAATAATTTTTTTTTATTATAGTAACTTTGCCAAAACGTCTCAAAATTAATTATAGTTCTGTGAAAAGTTAAGCCCGCATTATGGAAATATAATCTTGATGCAGGCATATACTGAGATGGGGGAAGCCGGACTCTTTCAAGGGGAAGAAGTATGGAACAAGATCAAACAACAAACTGAGTACGCCAAAGCCAAAACATTTTGCGAATGGAAAATATACGCAGCACATGTGGAGATCGACAACAAGAATCCAGCACATTATAAGGTTAAATTACTGGTTCTCTCGCTGAGAATCAATGAACAGCCTGCAACTAAATGACTTTGACCCTGTGAAATTTGCAATGTCAGCACAATATGGACACTAATAAGCTGTATGTGTTGATGCAGTGGAGAATAACAATGTCCTCGTATCTCCTTTTCCTTTTTCTTTATTTCGTAGTGTGGTGATGAAATACGTTTTGCCTTTCTGTGGTTGTTGCTTGTTAAATAATGAAGTGAAGTTTGCTAGTGGCTATATGTAGAGCATGTCCATATGTAGAGCATCTTGTGCGCAACGGAAATTTCGGCAGCACCTCTGGTACTCGACAAGAGAGTAGATCTCAACTAAATCTCTGTTTCACAAAGAAAACAAGAACCGAAAGCAAAATATCTCAACAAAGTGGGATATCAGCTCTTCCTCTCATCAGTTCTAGGACTAACCTGTCGAGAGAACCTAAGCAAGGTATTACAACGTGGTTCGGCAAATTGCCTACGTCCACGGGGCAAGGAGGGGGGAGATCTACTAATAGAAGGAGAGAGTACAAATAGGGTTTACAATCACACAAATTAAACCCTCAAACAATCCCTCACAGTCTCTCTCTCAAAAGAGCCTTTGTTTTTCTTGTTGCACGCAGCCCAAGAAAACCCTCTGCCTTTTCACAGCACCCCCTCTTTTTGCACGAAGCTTGCACGCCGCCGCTACTTGCACAAAGACAATGAAGAGACAGCCGAAATTTTTCTTCACCCTCTGTTCTTGCACACCAACCTAGGTTACGAATAGAAGAGAAGTATATAGTTGCAGTACATTGGCTATCGGGTGGGCTTTGTCCAGGAAACAAAAGCTTTGCACCAGCTCGTAGCCCCCGCAATCACTTCATGTGGGTGTTGCTTTGCTGCCGCTATCTCTTCACGGGGAACGTGGTGGCCCACGTTCACAAACTTGATGGCCCCTTATCTCCTCACACGTTCAGACTTGAACGTGTGTGTGGCTAATGTTCACAATTCTCCACCTAAAGCCATAAATTTGCTTTTAGCAGATAGATTTCAGGGAATGTTGTTTTTCAGTGGAACCATTTTATAAGACCAATAGAATATTAGGGACTAAAATGCAATTTCTAAGATTTGAGGCATTATTATGCAATTTTTTAGAATTTAAAGGACTAACATCTAAAAAAACTCTTATTTTCTAACACATTCACTTTCGAAAACTTTTTTCAGGCGAATAAGCACAAAGTTTACTCGTCTGTTCTTTGAACCCACCTACTTTCACAATCACTCTTAGACGCATTGAAATATTTTTGAATTTAATATTTAGCAATTTGGTATAAAATATAAGTTTTAATATTTTTGTTCTAAATGATTAACTACATATATATAGTGCATTTTTAAAATACTTAGACCATTATTTTTTGGGGTTTGTCACACCGATGCTACGACATCGCGCGGATCAATTTTGATCGTTTATTTAGTGACATCCCTTTCTATATAATATATCAAATGACTGGTCAAGAGAATTGCTAAGGCACACGTTTTAAACGGGAATTGATAATGATCCAGTTTAAGTTTTATGTTTTTGCCAATTACTACGTGACTAAATACAATAGCTTGTTCGGTATAGGTAAATATAAATATATAATATACATGTGACGGGCAATGGGCGTGGAAACTGGTGTTCCCACCTCACCTGTAAACTATGTTTTTATCTAAAGACACCCTACACATTGCGGTGGTTCGCGAACGAATGAGCTAAGTATGAACGAATGAGGCACTAAAATTGACGGCGAAATACGCAGGCAAGGAGATATCGCAGCTCGACAGAGCGACGGAGGCTCTAAACAAGAAAGATGAAGCTCTACCCTCGAAGAGATGGAGAAGTTAATTCTTGGTCAGGGTCCGACCACAATCTGCATGGTTTACAATGCCACTGGGGCCCCCATCTATTTCGTTACAGATAAGAACTGGCATGGATATCTTAAGAGCCCCAAATTCCCGGAAAAAATTGAGAATGGGCAGTGGGGTGTTTTTAGTCATTCATCCATGTTGACTGCGCACACCACCGGATTCTCTGCTGCTGTTGTCTATCGCGCCGAGGATATCGTTAGCGGTGACAAGAATGACTGGATGTTTTCTTGGTACGACGGGTTATTGACGAAAGAAGGCGTTCTTCAAAAGGTAACATTAGGAGGCTCAGGCTATTATGATTTTTTTTATTAGCGTTAATTTCACAATAGACCGCCTGCAGTATCGCTCTTTTGAATTTACCAATCTGCAGTTTCATTGTTGCAAATAGACCCCTTGGGTAGAATCGTTAATTTCATCCTGGGTGTACGGGAAATTTTCACTTCAGGATAAAATAGTC
>NW_017974256.1:0-836 GCF_001876935.1 Asparagus officinalis
GCAAAAACATGTGAGTAAGCATAAATAAAAGATATGCTAAACATAACTCACATACAAACAAGACAATGAAAACACATATTAATATGACATTTATGAAAGAAGTGTCTCATTACACAATTATAAAAACATAGTGTATAGAAAATAGATTTATGAAAACAAAGGAATGAGGAAAACATGAGAACCATGAAAAAAAGTTTTCAAGTGAAAACAAATTACTTAAATGAAATCATAAATCAAGATTTAAGTCCAAAAGCAACGTTTGATCAAAAAAGAAAAATTTCTTTGTATAACTCGATCAAACAACTCATAGAATATATTATAAGGCACGAAAAGATGATCCATGAGCACAAACATATAAATATCATCATATAAGTGAAATATAATTAATTCAAAGCAACAAATCAAAGCAAAATCTTTAAGAGAGGCAACAATATCGAGCTCTTGAGCTTGTTCCAACCCATATAATCATTTTAGCACACGGTAAACATGATCTGGGAAATAAACACCCAATAAACCCGGGGGGGGGGGGGGGGGGGGGGGGGCATCATAAATCAAGATTTAAGTCCAAAAGCAACGTTTGATCAAAAAAGAAAAATTTCTTTGTATAACTCGATCAAACAACTCATAGAATATATTATAAGGCACGAAAAGATGATCCATGAGCACAAACATATAAATATCATCATATAAGTGAAATATAATTAATTCAAAGCAACAAATCAAAGCAAAATCTTTAAGAGAGGCAACAATATCGAGCTCTTGAGCTTGTTCCAACCCATATAATCATTTTAGCACACGGTAAACATGATCTGGGAAATAAACACCCAATAAACCCG
>NW_017974256.1:5176-5969 GCF_001876935.1 Asparagus officinalis
TATATATATATATATATATATATATATATATATATATATATATATATATATATATATATATATATATATATATATATATATATATATATATATATATATATATATATATATATATATATATATATATAAACCAAAACTTGTGTTGTATATATATATAACTATAAATATACAAGGAAATCAATATAATGTGTGTGTATATATGATCGAGCTTAAAGTACTAACACACATAATATAAAACCTAAACTATTTACCCAAGCAATCTTGATCTTCAATAAGCTTGACTTGGTACACATGCGGATGAAGTTAGAGCTTGGATCATCAACTTTGAACTGTAAGGTTTCAACCATTATTCCGCCAACCTCCATTTGATATGATCGATATGGCGCAATCCATCCATCCTCTAACTTATTGTTTGTCTACAATAAATAACAAAACATGGATACTAGACAAACAATATTAGATGTAAAGTATTTGTTAAATCATCATCAAAACAAGAAGGCAAACAATCTCCCCCTTTTTGATGATGACAAACAATTTAAAAGATATATGCATGAATGAAAATGAATATATAAATTATAATTCACAAGCATATAAACAAGGAAATGTATACTCATAATATTCTCCCCCTTTGATAACTTCAAAAAGGGGAAAACAACAAGAATGAAGAGAACGAAAGCTCCCCCTATCAATATGCATGAGTGAGTATAAAACAAGTATAGGGAATGCTCCCCCTATCAAAATGCCATATAGAATATATGAAATGAAAGCTAAGGCAAAAACATGTGAGTAAGCA
>NW_017974257.1:0-9493 GCF_001876935.1 Asparagus officinalis
ACGTTCATCGTCGTTCTTTAATACTGAACCGTTTGTGGAGACCTATAGGCAATTTTCGATGCCTACAATTAACACAGTTTATACTCGTACGTTTGCTGGAGTATAGCGGTCTCAAATGTCGGGGCTGCAGGACCAACTGTTAAAGCCGATTCATCTGCATGTGTGGATTTTATCCTGAATTTGTTGGGTGCTCAAGTCACGAGACCAACTAGTGGAGTTGATGCGTCAATGACTCGCAGTTATAGAATTTTTGGCAAATTCTCAGCCATCAACGGGTTTGACAAGCCTTTACCGACGACCGTTTGAGTCGGGCTAGCATGCGGATTGTTTAAGTCCGTTCCGCATGTGACGTCGTGCTAAGAGAGTTAACGCTCTTAGTGCTACGATATTGAATACGTAGACTTCGTCTTTGTTACGGGAATAGACTACCCGGCGACGCGTGTTAGGCGTTGACTTTAGGATTTTTGGCTAATCCCCAGCCTTCAACGGATTTGATTAGCCTTTACCGACTACCGTTTGAGTCGGGCTAGCATGCAGATTGTTTAAGTCCGCTCCTATGTGACGTTTAAGCTAAAAGAGTTAACCCTTTTAGTGCTACGATATTGAATACGTAGACTTCGTCTTTCTCACGGGAATAGACTACCCGGCAACGCGTGTTAGGCGTTGACTTTAGGATTTTTGGCTAATCCCCAGCCTTCAACGGATTTGATTAGCCTTTACCGACTACCGTTTGAGTCGGGCTAGCATGTGGATTGTCTAGATCCGTTCCACACGCAACGTTGTGCTAGGAGAGTAAACTCTCTGAGGCTTTGTGCTATGATTTTGAATACATAGGCTTCGTCTTTCTCGCGGGAATAGACTACCCGGCAACGCGTGTTAGGCGTTGACTTATCCCTACTTAGGCTTCGGGATGAAATTCCCAGTGCATCGAGTGCCCGGATTTGACAATCGTATCTTTTCTAAAAGCAAAGACAGATTGAGGAACGGGAGAGGAAGAATTTTATATTCTATCTCCTGGCGCTGAAGAGGAAGAATTTTATATTCTATCTTCGGCTGGAAAGGAAACTCGAGGTGGGATCCCCCACCCCCAGAATCTGGAAGGATGAACTGGGAGTGGGATCTCCACTCCGAGCATCGGAAAGGTCCGAGGAGAGGAAGAATTTTATATTCTATCTCCCGGTGCTGAAGAGGAAGAATTTTATATTCTATCTTCGGCTGGAAAGGAAACTCGAGGTGGGATCCCCCACCCCCAGAATCTGGAAGGATGAACTGGGAGTGGGATCTCCACTCCGAGCATCGGAAAGGTCCGAGGAGAGGAAGAATTTTATATTCTATCTCCCGGTGCTGAAGAGGAAGAATTTTATATTCTATCTACAGCTGGAAAGGAAACTCGAGGCGGGATCTCCACCCCTAGAACCCAGAATGATGAAACTAAGAGTGGGATCTTCACTCCGAGAATCGGAAAGATTCGAACGACCCTAACTTTTATAGGATTGGTCACTCGATTTGAAAGTGGACCTCTCGTTCATTGGGGGAATCGAGAGGGGATTGTGGCTTTGGTCCTAACTTTTTTACAGGTTTGACCAGAAAGCAAAGAAAGTGGAATACGGGTAACAAAGGCAGTGCCAACTCACATTATCACTCACAGGGAGGCTTTTAATGCTAGGCGTTTAGGACCTAGCCCGTTAAGCCTGAGAAATGCCAACGACGGGCAAATGGAAACGTTGGTGGATCCCCTGTCGTTTAATTTGATCAGCGGATGGTTTGGTGAGGAAAGATTAACCTATCAGAAGATTGGATCTCTTCTCACAAAAATAACTCATAAGAGTTAGAGAATAAGAAGAGACATTCTGACCTTCAGAGTTCGAACGTGAATTTCTTATTCACCAATTCCACAATGATTGGGTTATCCCTAAGAATACCCATGTGGTATTCTTTCGGGAACTTCCCGATGCATTGGATTATCCACCCCCAGCTTCTCTCTTGGAACTGGGTTTGATTTTGTTGTCCGACCGGGTTATCCTTAAGAATATTAGCGTAATATCCTCCAGGAACTTCCCGTCAATGGTAGGAAATAGTTTAGACTCGTATACCTATTGGAGTATGTAGAGAGCAGTTTAACCTCATGCACCTGTTGGTGGATTGAGAAACAGTTTATACTCATGTATTCTTTGGAGTGTAAGAAGCAGTTTATACTCTTATACTCATCGGAGTGTTGCCGTTTTCAATTGGCTTACCCTAGCGTTATAGCGCCGGCTTCAACCAAGGTCTGGATGCTATTCTTGAGAGCAAAGCAATCCTTGGTGGGATGGAGGATCCTCCTGTGGTACTCGCAGTACGTTGGATCCGCAGAATCGTCATCTTCCTCCTGATTCGTGATGGGCGGGAGTTTGATTTTGTTGTTTTCGAGAAGGGTCTCGAAGATAGCTGGAACGTCTTCGTCTTTGAACGAGTACTCGTTTTGGAGCGTCTCGTCCGAATTCTCCTGCTGTTCCCAGGACTGCTGTTGCGACGTTTGATTATCGTCAATAACCGTTGCAGGTGCGTCCCCTTCATCATGAGGTACGAGACTCGAATTCAGAGGGTTGACCATCAGTTGGCTCCTCTCGACCTTCCGCCTTCTGATGAAGCGTTCAGCCTGTTCTCCTCGAGCCTTCAACTCTTTCCAGGTATTGAGCGGCTCTATTCCCATCACGTCCAAGATATTAATGGACAAGTTGTTCTGACAAGTCTGCAAGAGGAATTCCTCCGTGACGGGATCCCTGCAGTTCATTGCCTGATTGCGGAAGCGTTGGATGAAGGTATCTACCGACTCTCCGCCTTTTTGTTTCTCGTCGAAGAGTGTCCTGATCGACACCTCGGTGTCATCATCGAAGAAATGGGCGAGAAACATGCTTTCCAAGTCCTCCCAGCTGTTGATGCTTCCGGGCTTGAGACGGCGGTACCAATCGAAGGCAGGCCCGCGAAGGGTGCCAACGAATGACCGAACCATCAAGGGTCCGTTGCCAGAGATCACCCCCAAGTGGGACTTGAAGTAGATCAGATGCTGAGTGGGGGAGCCTTTCCCGCCGAACGGCGTGAAGTTGATCAGGTTGAACTTCGCCGGATACGGGATCGAATCCCACTCTTTCGGGTAAGGACACGGAATACCGGTCTTCTTCACCTCTCGAGCAATCATCAGGGCGTCGATTTTTCTTTCGAGATCCTTCATCTTTTCGGCCTGAGCTCTATCCTGTTTTGGATAATTTTCGAGAGGAATCATACGGCCACCCCCAGTGTTGTCACTACTGGTGGGTCCACCCCCAGCGCTATCATCACTGGTGGGTCCACCCCCAGCGCTGTTAATTTTAGTGGGGCCACCCCCAGTATTCTTGGGCGGTGCGTCGGCCATGACGATTTCGACCACCTCCGGATCGCTGTCGACCGCAGCGTTCAGGGTGCGACGATTGGACTCAACTAGCTGGTTCGACAAAGCGCGGATTCGTTGATCGTGCATTTGTCTCATTTCTTGCATAGCCATTTCCATTTCAAACTTGAAGATTTCCTTCTGCTTAGCCAGGGCCTCTTCAATGATTTTGGCTATCTGTTCGGTGTTGGCCATGCACACCTCTCGAGCTTGCCCTATGCTAGATGTTGTATCGTCAGAGGCGAGCGCGGAATGAGAATCCGAGCAATCGATCCTCTTTGGTGGGAACGCCTTGATTTGGGCTTTGTTGTTCCATCGGAGATTCCCTCGAATATCGAGACCCTCTGTGGAGCGGTCTTGGGGCAGCTACAGGCTGATAATACTGCCCTGATAAGTTTGGTACACGGACAGTGAGAATCCGCTTCCCGGGTGTTTCTCTTTCGAGATTCATTCGCACCCCCAGCCCGATAGTACAACTCATCGACGTTGCCGTCGGAGTAACCTATCGGCTTCTCACATGGGTTCTCAGGTATAACGCGTTCGTTTGTTCGACGCGTCTTCTTCTGAGTAGACATTGCCTTGTTGGCCTCTGCAAGAGTCGCACGTTTGGAATCACTCCTTTGTGAGGGTGAAATCTTAACGGGCTCTTGGTCCTTTGCACGCACCGCCGAGCTGGTTGTTGCAGAGTTCGATTTGTTAGGAGGTCGTGTACGACCCCCAGTCTGGATGTTGGCTCGAAGCTCGTTTGATGATCTCGAGCTCTCCTTATCAAGCGCTTTTCCTCGATCCTCGGGTAGAGCACCGATACGATCCTTCGGAGGATTCTTGAACTTGGGGAAATCCGCGCTGCGGTGGGGCTTTTCCAGAGGTTCGGGATCTGAAATTGATGAAGGTTGGAGAGCAATATTACCTGCTTTTACCTTAGGCGTTGATTTGGCCTTCGGCATCCAAACTCGTTCGGATCTCGGCGATCTCTTAACGGCCTCTCCCTTTATCATTTCTCGTGCTTTTTGGACCAAGGCTCGGGCATGCGCACGCAAGGCGCGGCGCTTCTGGACTCGCTCCTCGAGAGTAGAACGGGTTCTTTTGACATGAACCCATTTGTTTGTTTCTGCTTCGGAGGAGGGGCTGGTTGTTTGCCGTTGTTGCTCTTGGCGATGTCTGGACTTGAGATCCTCATTGTAGCGGATTCCATCCATCGGCTCCAAAGCTTTGGCCAGCTGACGAGCAAGGCTTTGACGCCGTCTTTGACGTGCTCTCTTTGACAACGCTGGAGCGTCTTCAGAAGCCATCTCTTCGGCAGGGGAGGAACCCGGATCTGCGCCTCGGCGGAAGAGGAGTCCGGCTCTGCGATCTTGACCACGTTGGACGACGCGGGGACGTTACGTGGTGCAAGTGCAGCGGCGGTAACGGGGTCTTGGATTTTTGAGCCGAAGGACCTGCAAACATTTATGAAAGAGGTTACCTTTCTGTACCCGTTTGGAGAGGCGGATCTGGAGGAGGAGGAAGAGAGGCCTTCTTTGAACTGTTGTTGATCGAGCTCGTGTTCTTCATTCACCCGGATCTTGAATGCCGGCTGCGTCACGACGGCGTCGGTAGCGATGCCGTTGGCTCCCACTGTGGTCTCCAGCTTGTTTTCGGGGAAAGTTGCTGTATTCATTGCTGCATTCATTACAACTTTGATCGTTACAATGAAATAAAAAGATAGTCTTTTTATAAGACCTTTACACAACGAAAACAAAAGAAATGCAACTCCTTTCAAACAAACGCAAGAGCTGTTTGTCATCTCTTGCTTGCGTGGGTCTTTGGCCTGTGACGGGGATGTTGATATCCGTGGACCACCGGGGCACTCAGATCCGGTCCAGATAAATCGGACAGAGTTTCGTTGATCCGCATGAGATCTAGAAACTTCTGATCCAGAAATATCGGACAGAGCTTCGTCGATCCGCGTGAGATCTAGAAGCTATCAGCGTATACCTCGGCTAAAGCGAGGTATTAGCTCTTCTTAGTATTAACGCTAAAGGCTAATACTAAGGATCGGATGAGAACGGGTGATGAAGGCTCTGATGAAGAACTCTCCTCTCCTTGTTGAAGCACACGGGCACTCTTCACTGCAGCAGGGCTTCACCAAGCTCTCCAAAATTCCTCCCCCAAAACAAAGGGTCAAGGGTGTAGGCATCGACATTGCCTATAAGTCTCCACAAACGGTTCAGCGCTAAAGAGCGACGATGAACATCACTATCTGAGTCACAGGAGCCCAATTGATGTCGATGAACGATTGAAGTGAGTCGACGGGCTACTTGAGCTTACGAGATTTCGGAACAACCAAGACCCGGACCAATCGGGAACCCGGCGGTGTTCACAAAAAGGACAACGCCCTTCGTGCCTCGACCACTCTACAGATAATCCAACCACCAAAACGGATCGAACTCTTCGTCAGGCATCCAACGCACCCGGAATCACTCAAATCCGAGTCCGAACGAAGAATCTACGGGGAAAACAATCGAATACACCTCAACGCGTCTCGGGAGTTCCAAAACACCCCCAGGGTGTCCTCAGCAATTTCGAGACAACACCCCAGGGTGTCTCGGAATTCCCTGAGACACCCTACGGGTGTCTCGGAAAATGCTCGAGACCACCCACAGGTGTCTCCGGAATTTCCGAGACACACGCTAGGGCTTTGTGGCGTATAAAATTTGGCTCATAGGTCCACTTAGCCACAGCTGCGACGCGATATTAACAAACGGAACGACACCGGGCGACGTATCCAAACAAGACCGTTAGCTCCGCCAAAGCTGAAAGCCAAGCTAATACCGCAACGGAGCAGCGTTACGAGGCCGACAATTCGCACCCAAGGCATTGGAATGCATCCACTCCGCCTGCAGGCGGGCGCCGGATATCGCACCGATCACAATGTTTTAGTGTTGAATCACGAGATTCAATTTCTAAAACAAGCAAGCGAACTCGGATGAATCAGCGATCAAATCAAACATCAATTCCGGACATCAAATTCAAAGTTGATTTACTGCCATATCAGCGAACCCGACTCACTTGCCAAATCTGCGAATCAACGTAAAGAGTCGCTGCCAAGTCAAATCAACCACACAAGAGAACCAGAACCGGAAACAAAGGACGAATAGCGGACCAAACACCCGGGGACTCGGGCCGAAAACCGGAGCCACCCCAGGGTGGCTCGTGCCCAGCCGAGCCACCCTGAGGTGGCTCGGTGGGCCAGAGGCCACCTCAGGGTGGCTACGGCCAGGCCGAGCCACCCTGAGGTGGCTCGGCCCAAAAGCGGAAGCTCACCCCCACGGGTGGCTCGGCCGAAGGCCGAGCCACCCATGGGTGCGCTAGGCTCAGAACTGTGCAAATGCACAGTCTGAGTGCCTATAAATTAAGCCTTGTGCTCATTTGGTTTCAGGTATGGAAATTTGGGAGAGCGGCGAAGCCCACTGCTGCATTGAAGACTCAGATCTAAAAAAGATCACAACTTTGAACGGCTGGTAGAGCTTGTGACTTTCAGATCCGGTGCTCGGCGAATCACCAAACGCACAAATAAGCAGGAGTTCGAGAGGATTGGATTTGAGATCTACACGATCAACACTCCGCGATCTAAGCTTTAGTTCTTAGATCCCGAGATTTCGCAGCGGCTTGTTTCCTTGGTGAAACAATCCCTGCCCGGGCTATTATTCCCTTGCGTAGGAATTTACCGCGTTTAATGCGTGTAGGATCCGACCGATCCGAGATCACGCGGTGGTCCACGGCAAATAACCCCGGGCAGGCCAAAGAACACCACCAAACGCGAGCGACCGCCAAAACAGGAGCTCGGGATTAGTTCGACAAATAAGGAAAAATTGTAATCTTTTACTTTGTTTTCTTTGATCTTTCAATATGTAACCGGATTTATAAAAAGACCGGATCTTTTGTAACGCATAAAAGTTGTTAACTTGAGATAGCAATGTGATATCAACGCAATGAAAAAAGCTCTACGATTTTCCCGCGCGAACAATCTGGCGACCACACGTGGCGAGCCAACAGCTTTACTGCCGAAGGCTGTCGCGTTCGCAGCCGAGCGGATCCCCGATCCCGGTACGAGGAGGAGTCGAGTACGAATTCGACCAACAAAAGTTCGAGGAGTGATCTGTCATCCTCGGTCCGAATCCACCTTCCGCTCGCAAGTCCAAGTCTCGCAAGCTCTCTTCCAGCAGAAAACTCTCGTTGGTAACGAAGAAGTTGAAGCTGCCAACGAAGATCTCGCCCCGTTTGATGCCGAAGCTGCATCGGTTGAGATCTCTCCTTCAACCAGCGTAGATCTGGCTCTGCGCCGAAATCTTTCCGTTGCCGAGGCGTAGTGACTCTCTCAAAGAGAGCCCGCCAAAGCAACTCAGCGCCGTTGCGAAACAAATCGCAGGCAATGGAATCTGTGGACGGAATCCGTTACACTACACGGTCTGAAGAACCAGAAGAGGCGAACGACCTCAACAACCAATGATGGCAACCGTCCTGCCCAAGCCACCAATCGAACGAATTGATCCCCGTCGTCAAACGGAACAGTTCACGCTGGACGGATCGCATTCAGAAGCGCCGCGCCACTCTCAGCACAGACACGAGCTCAAGTTCAAGAAGCGTAGAAGGTGGCAGAATGGAGTAGCTCAAGAATCACACAATAACTCACAAAATATGGAGGCCAAAGTTCCAAAATGCGTGAGTCAGGCGAGATCGAACTCTTTACAGGGCCTTCAAAACGAGTTCAAACTCCCGAACACATCCGAGAAGGAGGTTCAATTTGGTCCGCCGCCTCGGTCCAATTCCCGGAACGAGCGCAACGAAAGTCATGAACGCTCGGGCCCGATGAACAGGCTCCCAGAACTAATCAACATGCTGGGGGTCGACACAACCCTCAACATGACAAAGGAGTTTACGGCACCCAAGCGCACTACCTTGCGCATCGCAAGTTCGGGAGCCACGCCGTGAGAATTCATAGTCTACAAAGGCGTGTATTTCGAGGGCGAGGTGGACCTCTCGGAAGTCCAAATAAGGCGCAGTTTGCTCTCAGAAAGGGAACGTTGTCACCGAGGATGATAACGTTATACTGGCAAATCATGCCAACACGGTGATAGTTACTCCGATCAAATGACGCAGTTGTACTCAGTCGTGCTGCGGGTACGAACCAAAACAAGAAAAAGAAGCGCCCTCAGGGCTCGAAACTCAGTGCCCATGTACGAAGCTCATTCGGGTCATGCTACTGTCTAATGCAACTGTGCCATCAAGGAGCCCCGATGAGATTTCAGTGGTTGCGAAAGGCTCGCCCGACCAAACGCGCAAAACGCAACGGCATAGCGCCTCCGGCAAAGAAGAACAGTGGTTAAGCGATGGAGAAATTTCCGCAAGGTCACCGCCAACATGACGCAGCAAAGAGGAACTCGACACAAGATTGATCTCAAATCGTTTCTGCGAACGGCTTCCCGGCGTGTAAACGCCGCTGCACCGGAGCATCGCACGAGGAACTATGTAAGCGCGTGGATAAGATTGCATCGTCGAAGATGAAAGAATCGGCACTTCCTGCCTGCTGTCGCGGATCGACAATACAGTGTCCCAGCGAAGGACACCCGCGAGTCATTCATCACTAGCGCGGAAGAAATGTCCAAAATGCTTGGAAGACGCTTTGGCTAAGCAGAAAGAAAGTTTTTAAATTTCGAGATGAGGACGGCCATGCCAGCAGATAGAGAGATGCATGACAGCAAAATCCAAGCATCAGAACCACAAGGTGAACCATGCCACCGTAACCAGGTGCTCCAGAAGAGGAGCACCGCGATGGGCGATGGAAGCTCACAATGCCAATAACCCTCCCATCAATGCAGTGCGGGTGCTAGTGAGGCATGCCAACAGGATACAAAGTGAAGACTTGACAGATTCAAAGCCCTCGATGAGTAAAACAATACGTTGCTGTCTGCTCAAGAGGTAAAGAAAACCGGCATCCTTGTCCATACCCGAGGCGGAATGCGGCAATCAATCCCTCTATCACGGCGAAGTTTAGTCTAATCAACTTCACGCCGTTCGATGGAAGGGGTTCCCCACCCAGCATTT
>NW_017974258.1:0-5352 GCF_001876935.1 Asparagus officinalis
AACCTTTCTCTAAGCTTATGAAGAAAGGAGTGTCCTTTGTTTGGGATGGAGAATGCCAAAAAGCATTCGAGGAGATTAAGAGATATCTCACCCAACTGCCAGTTCTCGTGGCCCCAATATCAAGAAAACCATTCCTGTTGTATGTGAGAGCCATGGACCATTCTCTTGGAGCTTTATTAGCCCAGAACAACGATCAAGGCCAAGAGCAAGCCATCTACTACTTAAGCAGGACCATAATAGGAGCCGAACACCGGTATAATCCGGTCGAAAAAGAATGTCTCACTTTAGTATTCCCAGTCCAAAAGATGCGACATTACCTGGTAGGATAAACAATTCATGTCATTTCTAAGGTAAATCCCTTGAGAGTTCTGATAACGAAACCATCATCTCTAAATTGCCCACGGGACGCGAGCTATACTATTCCAAGCTTCCTCTAGAGGAAAGTTCAGACAAGACAATAACAAGAGAAGTCTGCACAACCTCCATGGAGCTTGAATCTAGGGATTGGCGATTCCCGTATATCGACTACGTCCTGTACGGAATTTTGCCCAATGATCCTAAGGAAGCGCCCACTATCAAACGAAAAGCCCTCCGATTCTATTACGACACGGTTTCCCAAATATTGTATCATAAATCACACGATGGAGTTTTGCTTCGATGCCTTTCTCGAAAAGAAGCAAAGCAGGCCCTCAAGGAGGCCCATGATGGAATGTGCGGAGCTCATCAACCTTGAGCTAAATTAGGAGATCGCCTCCGACGAATTAGCTATTATTGGCCAAAAATGTTTTCAGACGCAGTCGACTACGCTAAACGTTGTCACGCATGTTAGATTCATGGGGACTTTATCCACCAAGCGCCAGGTAACTTATATCCCACATCTGCGTCTTGGTCATTTGAAATGTGGGGTATGGATGTCGTGGGACCGATCTCACCTCCGACTTTCAAAGGACATTGGTTTATTTTGGCTGTAACCGATTACTTCTCCAAATGGTCAGAGGCAGTCTCGCTAAAAGAAGTCAAGACTTCGAATATGATTAAGTTCATCAAACATTACATCATTTATCGTTTTGGAGTCCCGAGACGGATAGTTCACGACAACGGGACATAATTCGTCAGCTTTGGATTTCAGAGATTTTGTGATAAATTTAGATTCCAAAGCGTTGCCTCTACGGCATATTATCCGCCGGCAAACGGCCTCGCAGAAGCTTTTAACAAGACTATTGTGAAACTTCTCAAAAAGTTTGTTTCTAAGAGTCGACGCGATTGGGACGAAAGACTCGACGAATATCTGTGGGCCTACCGCACAACGGTGAGGACCCCTACAAGAGCTACACCATTATCTTTGGTATACGGCTACGAAGTCGTGATACCATTAGAAATTCAGATCCCTTCCCTGAGAGTCGCTATCGTAACCGGGATGTCAGAAGAAGAGAAACACTAACTGCGCCTTCAAGAACTTGAAGCCTTAGATGACAAACGACTTCAAGCTCAGCAACAGATCGAGATGTATCAAGCCCGAATTTCTAAAGCCTACAACAAAAAGGTTAAAGAACGGATTTTTAAGAAAGGCGATTTAGTTTTGGCCAACAGACGACCCATGGTAATGACCCACAAAACCAAAGGGAAGTTCAATCCCAAATGGGAAGGACCCTTTGTAATAGAATCAGTTTATTCGAATGGAGCTTATCGCCGCATTGATCAAAAAGAAGACAGGCTCATGATGCCAATTAACGGGAAATTCCTTAACAGATACTTCCCGTAAGTCATGTAGCCCCCTTCTTTCTCCCTCAAACTCCAGTCAAGTCAGACTGGGGGTTGTCGATTTAGAGTGTATTTTAGGAATAAATGCTTAATTTTCCTGTCTTGTATGTCGTCATGTTAACACTACACCTCTGACGATTGAGATTCTTTGAAATTATTCTAAGTGGTAATAAAGAGAATTTTGATTTTATGCTAAGTTAATACTATACTTATGGCATTTGAAATGTTGTTCATTATCCTAAAATGGAAATTCAACAACAAAGATATGATGGAAGATAAAATGATACCATTTTTATTCAATTTTGATAACTTGATACAAAGTGACAAGAATTAGAATGAAGGCGATACAAAATTATTCTCCAGCTAAAAGCAATTCAAATCTTAAGTATCAGGGCCCATCAGCCTAAAGGACTTGAGCTTAGACTTCAAAGCTGATATGTTCTCCTCACGAGTCTTTCTGACTTCTTTGGCTATCTTGCTCCTGAGCTCCTCTTCATTAGGTGCTGCTTCTACAATCTCTCGTCAAATCTTATTGGCAGCAACAATCTCATCGCAATAACCTTTGAGAAGCCCGTCACAGTGAGCAGCTAACCCTTTTATGACTTTCATATCGTCAGCCAGTTGGGCATTCATCTGAGATAGCTCAACACCCGTGCGAGCAAGTTCTACCGCAGCATCCCAGATACCCATAGCGAGGCTGCCCATATCTATTTGTATTTGGAGATGCTCCTCACGCAGGCTGGCAATACGAGACTCTTTCTCAGACAGACTCTTCTGAAGAGCCTCTTGATGTTGTACTCTCAAAGCCTTAGCCTGAGAAAGAGCCTGATCCACTTCTAGTCCTAGATCATCACGTTGCAGCATTGAAAGGAACTCTAATTCATATTCCAAAATAATGATGCTTTCACGACAGTTCTTGGTCTACAGTACATTTCCCTGGTGCTCGATCTTAGCTAGGCACTCTAGCAGATGGGGTTCAAAAACTTTGAAGCTCACTTCCCCATGACTAATGACATCAATGGTCATTTGCATCCAATATTCTAATTGCTCGATAAGTTTCCTCAAAGTTTCTGAGCTTGGGGGTGGATCAATCGGATAAATAAAACAATTCGCATAATCAGTGCGAATAGGACGATGGACAACTTCAGATGGTAATCTTTCGGGCATATTTGATGCCGAACCTCTGATGGTCGACCCCTGCTCGGCCATTGTCATTTCAGGACCGGAAGGAGCGGCTTGAAGCATAACATCCTCTTTGTTCTCAGGAAGTTCAACAGGTGCAGACTTCATAGCGTCCCCCATCAACTTGGCCCTCTTGGAGTTCTTAGCTGCAATGGGTTTTTGCTTACGAATTCTTCTATCATATTCGCCTTCCTCCTCAGCGGTAAGGGCCTTTTTACCTGATCTTAAAGAGCGAGGTTCAAAAACGGTCGCTTTCTCAGGAACTTCCTCAGCCGCCTTGTCCTCAGGAGGGTCAGCAATCAACAACCTTTCTTCAGTCCCTATGGGGACTTCCTCTTCAGAAGGTTCAATGGTAGGCAACTCCTTTTGGGCTTCGATAGCTCCGACCGCCTCTCGTTCACAAGATAGATAATCCTTTATTCCCGATAAACGAGTCTTAGTGGAACCGCTTCTTGACTTATACAACTCTCAAATCTCGTTTATGCATGAAGTGTAGATATCGTACTCCGGAATTCGAGAAGCCTCATCAAATCAACGGAAGTCCACTACGGTTGAGCAGCAAGGCGGCGAGCTGGGCAGAGTGAATTGCGCATGAGTTCCTCTGGCAGAAGAGAAAAACCAAGCACGAGCCCCTTCATATAGGTTCCCGATGTGAGCTAGTCGCGGATTAGGGTTACCAACATAAAGTTGATCGTACCCAAATTGTCGAGCAAAATGCAAAGGAACATAAGGTTCAATTATACATCTCTCGCCCAGTTGGAAAACTAGGTAACCTACCCTGATAGCGAGAAGCCATTGGAAGATCCCTGTATTTAAGAGTGAGGAGCCTTCGAAGACCACATCGCCAAACTTCGGGCCCTCTTCTTCAGCCCCATCAAAACAAGGGCGGCAACAAAAAAGATCATAATTGTTCCCTAGGGACAAGAGTTGTCTAGCCGGGACTATGTACACAGTCGTCCATATGGCTGACTCAAGCCTCTGCACAAAAGGCATAGAGTTGTTGTTATCGTGCATAATCCCCATCATCAAAGAGGGACAATGCAGCACGAACCAAGCTACTAAATAAGTATAGGCCACTGGCACACGGGGCTGAGGAGTCTTCCAAGCTTTCCTCCTAGCTACGCTGATCTCCTTAACATTGAGGAATTCAGAAATCAAATCTCATAAGCCCCTCTGCAGACAACCTACCATGGTAGAGAGCAGATTCAAAGGTCTTTCGTGAGCTAAAAGAATGGCTGGATATACTACTTCAGCCAAGATAGACTCAACTGGCTTCGACGGCACGACGCACCGCTTCAACCATATCACCAGGAAGCCTGCAAGGAGAGCAGTATCGGAGATAAGAGTCGTAGCTTGATAATGAAAGATTTCAAATTCAGTAACAGCTTTAAATCCATCCTCTAGATGCTCATTCTTGTAGTTAGCATTAGGAGCCTTGATGCGGGGTTCAATACTCTTAGAGGAGCTTACAGTAAGACGAGTAACTATTACGTCCTTCTAACCTAAGTTCTGAAAAAGATAATTCGCCCACGTAGTATGCATGATGCCACCCCCACGCATCCCAACAACCTGAGCGCAGATGTGGAAATGACACATCAACTCCCAGAAAGTGGCATATATCTCTGGATGAGCAGTCTTCAAAATAGAAAGCTCCTCAGTTGTTGGAACGAATTCTTCATAGGGAATTTGCCCAAAGGATAGCCCTGATACTATATGCATCTCATGGAGAGCAAATCCTAACTCTCCAACAGGTGTGAAGAAAGTGCAGCTGTCTGGATTATACCGCTCCAGCATAGCGAAGAAGGTGGGATAGTTCTGGATGATCCCACGCCTTGTGGCCAACACCGGTATTGTAAGACCGGACTGAGCGAGAGGCTCCTTGAGTTCCTTAAGAACAAAATCCACCATCCTGGTCCACCAGCCATCTTCTTCAGAGAACAACCAGCCAGGAGAACGAAAGGCTTGCGCAGAAAATTCACCCCGAGCAGCAATAAACTGGCATATGAAAATGTTCGCTGGAAGAGGTGCTTCCTGAGTAAGATCTTTTTTCTCAAATCTGCCAGGTCTCAGACCTTTGAGTTTCCCGTCAATTTGTACACGAGATTGTCGACCAGATCCAAATGATATGTTCTCTTTCTCCTTGACAAGATCGAAGGCCAAACCCCTACGGCAACCGACGCTTAGGAAATAAGAAAACAGATACATTCTCTCCATGCTTGGGAGGAATAAGAGACGATCGTTCATTCTTCGCAGTAAATGAGAATTTTCTACATGTCCAACTTTATCATCCATCATGATATGGTCCCCAAACAAAAACGCTGGTTTGACAAATTGATCCTGACCCGCGGGTGTTTCTAGGTCCAAATCAGTGATCAGAGCCCTAAGAGTTGAACATCCAGCAAGCCTAAT
>NW_017974259.1:0-5933 GCF_001876935.1 Asparagus officinalis
CTTGGAAGGATCTGAAGGTGCGCGGTGAACAAGCCGAACGCTTCCTTAAAAGGAAGAAGGCCGAAAGGAGCCAACCGACGGTTAATCTGCGGGACTCAAACTTCGCTTCCCGTGGTAAGGGCAAAGCACCTGCAGATGCTGGTGGTGCTAATCAAGCGTCACAACAGCAATCCCGAAGGCAGCAGAAGACTTCGGGTCCGAGACTCCAGAGAGAGTATTCCTTCAAGGACGAAGACGTTCCAACCATCTTCGAATCGCTCCTCGAAGGCAACAAGATCAAGCTACCACCTATCACGAATCAGGAGGAAGCTGATAACACTACGGACCCAAAGTACTGTGCATACCACAGAAGGGTTGTTCATCCCACCAAGGATTGCTTTGCTCTCAGGAATAGCATTCAGACCTTGGTCGAAGCCGGCGTTATAACGCTAAGGTAAGCCAAATAAAAACGGCAAAACTCCGACCGGTATAAGAGTATAAACTGCTTCCTGACACTCCAAAGAGTATACGAGTATAAACTGTTTCTCAACACTCCAAAGAGTATACGAGTATAAACTGTTTCTCAACACTCCGAAAAGTATACGAGTATAAACTGCTTCTTAATACTCCAATAGGTATATGAGTCTAAACTGTTTCCCCACTTTTGACGGGAAGTTCCTGGAGAATATTAAGCTAATATTCTTAAGGATAACCCGGTTAGTTAACTGATAATAATGTCCGAACCAGTTCCGCAGAGGAAACTGGGGGTGGACGATTTATGTAACGGGAAGTTCCCAAAACCACAGCAATGTAATGAATAAGGACTCCCATTCAAGTTCTCACTGTGTCTGTGCACTCAACACTCTCTCTGTTAGAGTCTGGACGTAAAGTTCCTGATTGGTCAAACCTTCTTACAGTTAGGACCACAGTCAAAATCCCCTCTCGATTCTCCCAATGAACGAGAGGTCCACAAATCAAGCGATCAAACCTTCCTACAGTTAGGATCGTCTTAAACCTTCCATTCGGTCAAACCTTTCTACAGTTAGGACCAAAACCAAAAACCCCTCTCGATTCCTCCAATGAACGAGAGGTCCACTTTCAAATCGAGTGATCAAACCTTCCTACAGTTAGGGTCACCTCAAACCTCCCACTTGGTCAAACCTTCCTACAGTTAGGACCAAAACCACGATTCATTCTCGATAAACGAGAAATTCATCTTTAGTTCGATAATCAAACCTTCCGACAGTTAGGGTTATCCGAATCTTTTTGATTCTCGGAGTGGAGATCCCACTCTTAGTTTCACCTTTCCGGATTCTGGGGGTGGAGATCCCACCTCGAGTCTCCTTTCCTTCTTTGTTCGGGGAATAGAATATAAAATTCTTCCTTCCCCATACCAATCCTTTTCGAAGAATTCAGGATTCATCCTAGGAAGTTTATCCCGAATCCTAAGCAGGGATAAGTCTGCGCCTAACACGCGCTGCCGGTTTAGTCTTTTTTCTGCACAAAAAGACACCAGAGTTCGATTCTGGGGTATTCTATCCTGAAACCTAAGCAAGGATAAGTCTGCGCCTGACACGCGCTGCCGGTCAGTTCTTAACCGTTTAAAAAGAACACCCGTTCACATATTCAACATTGTGACAGGTTGTTATTAATAACACCAAAATCCATGCCTTACACGCATGGGGAATTTCATCCTGAATCCTAAGAAAGGATATGCCGACGCCTAACACGCGTCGCCGGTTTAGTCTTTCCCCGTAGAAAAAGACACCAGAGTTCGATTCTGGGGTATTTTATCCCGAAGCCTAAGGAGGGATAAGTCAACGTTTAATACACGTTGCTGGGTAGCCTATTCCCATGACAACGGCGAAGTCTATGTATTCAAAGTCATAGCAACAAGTCTTAGAGGATTCAGTCTCTAAGCACAACGTTACATGCGGAACGGATTTAGACAATTCGCATGCTAGCCCGACTCAAACGGTAGTCGGTAAAGGTTAATCAAATCCGTTAAAGGCTTGGGGTTAGCCAAAAATCCTAAAGTCAGCGCCTAACACGCGTCGCCGGGTAGTCTATTCCCGTGAGAAAGACGAAGTCTACGTATTCGAAGTCGTAGCATCAAGTCTAAGGGAGTTCATTCCTTTAGCACAACGTCACATGCGGAACGGACTTAAGACAATCCGCATGTAAGCCCGATTCAAACGGTAATCGGTAAAAGCATGACAAATCCGTTGAGGGCTGAGGATTTGCCAAAAATCCTAAGTCAACGTCTGATACACGTTGCTGTTTAGTCTTTTCACAGGAGAAAGACGAAGTCTACGTATTCAATATCGTAGCACTAAAAGAGTTAACTCTTTTAGCATAACGTCACATGCGGAACGGACTTAAAACAATCCGCATGCTAGCCCGACTCAAACGGTAGTCGGTAAAGGCGCATCAAACCCGTTGATGGCTGAGGATTTGCCAAAAATCCTATAAATATGCGAGTCATTGACGCATCAACTTTATGAGTTGGTCTCGTGACTCGAGCATCCAACGACCTTGGGATAAGATCCATGCTCCAATTCCTTAAGAGCTTAAACCGTGTGTACTCCAGCAGACGTACGAGTATAAACTGTGTCAAATGCCGAACAGTGCATCATAATGAAGCCTGGACGCCGGACAACGCGTCGCAATGAAGCTCAAACGCCAGACAACGCGTTATAGATGAAGATTCAACGCAGTCAATCGATGATAAGTTCTGTGTTGAAGCAGCAAACTCGAGCCAAAAAGTCAAGAAATCAAGAATCGACTTCAAGTTCAAATTCCAACAACGGTCAGACAATAAATGCAGCACCGGAACCCCTACAGGCATTCTACAAAGCACTGAATAGCCTGAAGGAATTGAAGGAATCCAGAACAGAAGTCATTCCAGAGTCCCGTTACACCGACTGAAGGTTGGGACAATCACATCCAAAGTATTCCAGACTCTTCTATAAAAGAATGAGACTGAAATACTTTGGAGGGGGTATCTGTAGGCGTATAAAATTGCCTATAGGTCCCTTAGCACAGCTCGACGCCGATTTAACAAACGGACCACCGGGCGACGTATCCAAACAAGACCGTTAGCTCGCCAACGCTGAAGCCAAGCTATACGCAACGGAGCAGGTTAACGAGGCGACAAATCGCACCCAAGCATTGGAATGCATCCACTCGCACGCGGAATCAAACCAATGTTTAGGTGAATCACCGAGTCATCTAAACAAGAGCGAACTCGGATGAATCACGATCAAATCAACATCAATTCCGGACTCAAATTCAGAAGTTGGTTTACTGCCATATCAGGAACCCGACTCACTGCCAAATCTGGAATCAAGTCAAAGAGTCGTTGCCAAGTCAATCAACCACACAAGAGAACCAGAACCGGAAACAAAGGACGAAACGGACAAACACCCGGGGACTCGGCCGAAACCGAACCACCCCAGGGTGGCTCGGCCCAAGCCGAGCCACCCTGAGGTGGCTCGGCCAAGGCCGAGCCACCCATGGGTGGCTAGGCTCAGAACTGTGCGCGGGCACAGTTCTGAGTGCCTATAAATAGGCCTTGTGCTCATTTGTTTCAGAGGTTGGAAATTTTGGAGAGAGGCGAAGCCCTGCTGGATTGAAGACTCAGATCTAAAAAAGATCACAACTTTGAAGGCTTGGAGACTTGGACTTTCAGATCCGGTGCTCGGCGATCACCAACGCCAAATAAGGCAGGAGTTCGAGAGGATTGGATTTGAGATCTACACGATCACACTCCGGATCTAAGCTTGGTTCTTAGATCCCGAGATTCGAGCGGTTGTTTCCTTGGTGAAACAATCCCTCCCGGCTATTATTCCCTAGGGACCACAGATGACCAAGATGAAGAGTTCCATCCTTCTCCTCAGGCGAGACCTTCGATTGTTGCCCCTGTCGCTAGGCGGAAGAGATTAGCCCGCAAGCCGCGTGTAGCTTCGCGAGCATCTGATATGGATTTGGCTGGTGACGATCCTGCTAGTGATGGAGGTAACATCTACCCTATAGACCAGCCTCTTGATCATTCAGAACTTTGACTCACGCTTTTTCATTTCTATATAGGAGAGCCTGGGGAGAGCGAGATGAGTCCTGATCCTGTTTTTCACGATTCTATATCTTTTGGTGAGCCCGACTCACCGCACCAGGTAGAAAGGCCTACAGAAGCTGGTGACATTAGGGAGACCGTCGATGTAGGACCCGGTTCGATGAATCCAGGTACATCTACCATTAATGATACACAAAGAAGTTGAATGATTTGGAATTTGTGCATTCCCTAATTGTCTCTGCAGGAGGCAAACGTGGATCTTGGGAATAGAGAGGCTGACGCACCTATAAGAGGTAACTCATTTCTATCTGTTGTAGTCTTTTTATTCTTCCTTCATACTTATATTCTCTTGTGTCAGATTTCTCGATTGATGATTTTGACGAGGAAGGCTTGCTTGTGGACACTCCGATGCTCATCTTTATGTATGGCTCTCCTCAGATTGATGATCAGTTGCCTGGAGATGTATTTCCTGAGTCAACGCTCCCTAAGAATCCCGAGGATGGTTTTTCTGAAGGTACGTAGCTTTTCTCAAGTTAATTATAGGACCAGTCAATTTTTGACTAATGCAACTATAATATGATGCATCTGAGAATTCTATTTTGTATTTGACAGGAGCTTTTGTCGAGACTGATCCTGTTGAGCCGGCTGTGGGACCAACTACCCCAGTTGATACACCCCCAACCGTTACACCTCCACCACCCCAGTGATTCAAGGTATAAATTGAGCTACTGAGAAATGTCATTCATTTCTTCATCAAGGCTTTTGACGGATTTCTCCTTTTTGTGTAGGGCTTTCTTCTCGGCTTCACGTCCTTGTGAAGGAGTTATTATCAGACAGCGACCCAGAGAAGATTGTCATCTGTATAGAGATCCGTTCCTTCTTCTCCTTTGTGAATGCTATGATTGACAAGCTCTTCCACGGCGGACTTTTCCTTCACCAGTTCAAGCCATTCCTTGATCTTAAGATAAATTCAATAAGGGATGCAGGGTACCCAGATCTGGCGAAGTCTATTGTTGATGATCTTGACTGCCTAGAGCGTGAGCTTCAGATGTTTCGTGAGCTCGGGGATGCAGGTGCCTCTTCATTCATCGCTGCCGAGTTGGATACTCACTTACAGACATGGCGCGATGCTAGGTTTCTTGCTGAGTTAGACATTCAGGTGCAGCGAGATCGAGTGGACCGAGTTGAGCCCACCTTGCTGCTAGATCATCTTCACTCACCGAGCTTGACTATTCTCTTACCTCTTGTGAGACCCAGATAGATCAGCTCCGAAGAGAGCTCCATGAGAAAGTGGAGACTTTGAGTATTCTTCAGATGACGAAGACACAGGATCAGCAAGCCCACACTGCTCTATCTGAAGAGTTGAAATCTTTGAAGCAGAAGCTGACCGAGACGGAGGAGGTTGCTGCGAAGACTTTAGCTACCAACGAGGAGTCCATCAGAGCTAAGCTGAGGCAAGCTTATGATGAGAAGCTGTCTAAGCTTAATCAGCAGATTTTTGGCCATGTTCTTGATGTATGATTTTTTATCTTTATTTTTATTATGATTCCTCATTCCGTTTGAAATGATTGACCATAATACTTTTAGGATTTTTGGCAAACCCTCAGCCTTCAACGGATTTGATTAGCCTTTACCGACTACAATTTGAGTCGGGCTAGCATGCGGATTGTCTAAATCCGTTCCGCATGTCACATTGTGCTAAGAGAGTAAATTCTCTGAGACTTTGTGCTATGATATTGAATACATAGACTTCACCATTGTTATGGGAATAGGCTACCCGGCGACACGTATTAGGTGTTGACTTTAGGATTTATGGCTAACCCCCAGCCTTTAACGGGTTTGATTAGCCTTTACCGACTACCGTTTGAGTCGGGCTAACATG
>NW_017974260.1:0-5925 GCF_001876935.1 Asparagus officinalis
TAAAGAAGAGAGTGAGTGATTGAGTGATTGGGTGAGAGATTTTGTTGGATTAAAATAGAGAGAGAGAGAATAATACTGAGGGAGAGTGTCAGAGAGAGATAGATTGAGAGAGATTGGAGAGAGAGTAAAAACGGCGGAGAATTTAATGAGGGAGAGAGCGTGGGATAGGGTGGTTGGGAGGATGTGGGTTGAGGGCTGGGGGAAAACACAAGGCGGAGGGATTTGCGTGAATTGGGGAGAGAGATACAGAGTGAACACCGATGAGAGGAAAAACATAGGGAAAAATACCCCTTTAAATAATTTAAAAATATCATAAAATTTATTCCAAATAAATATTAAAATTTTATGGTCAAAATAATAGTAACAATAATAATGATGAATAATTTACTATTTATTTAAATATTTTACCAAAATAATTAAATTTATAATTAGCAAAACTTATTAAAATAACATAATACTGTATTTTTAAATCATAGAAAATTCTAGAGAAATTGGGAAAAATACAAATACTCTTTTAGAAAAATAATATTTAATATTAAATACCAGAAAAATTTATTCAAATCAAAAATCGAAAATCGAAAATCAGGGTCCTTACACAATAGCTTTAAGATTATGCCTCTTTAAAATATCATCGCTCTTACTTCTTGTTTGCATTGGTGCTATTTGTTTCCTTCCTTCATTTGAAGCTTGTCCACCTTCTATTTGATGTTCCTACAAAAAGGAATAATATGACTTCAAAACCAATATAGCATATTTGGTATTTACCTAAGTTACATGAATTTCAAATGATTATTTCTTTAGCTATTCGGACGTACTTGTCAAGCTTGGACATACCACTTTCTATTAACAAGTCATTTTATTAGTTATAATCATAGTTCCTACGTCACATGTGCTTTGAAAGGAAAATGAGTTTTTTTACTAATTTGTTTTATTTACTAATTTGTTATATGGTTACATTTAATCATGTGAAATAAGGTTTGCTATTGTAGAGTGCATGTATTTTTCATACCAAAATATTTAAGAACTTGAGATAAAGACATGAATTAATGTTATTTGCAATCTTGCATGAGCCTTATTGACTATGTTTTATTTATGCATTACACAAATTCCAACGTTGTAAGGGTGTTTTTATATATGTTCCACATTGATCAATAATTGCATAAATAAATACTTTCTGAATGACACCATATATAGGCTAACATCTGTAGGATCTGAAATAGATACACTAGAACACAAGAGGGGGGGGGGGGTGAATAGTGTTCTTATAAAATTTATGCAAAGTAGATTATAAATTGTAAAGAAAAAATGGCAATCTCAGAAATTCACAAACACTGGTTTCCACTATGATTTTGAATAAACTTACAAAATTAAAAGCAAACCTGACCAATTTGTAAGTCCCTGTAAATTACAACACCAATTGACAAACACCTTGTCAATTTGCACACCAATCTCTAAACCAAGAGATTAACACCTCTCACAAACCTAGAGAACTTTTAAAGCAACAATTTTGATTCCTATATGCCTTGATTTGTAGTGTAGTGTAGTAGTGGCTTAGGAATGATTCTAACTTCTATAAATTGCCTAAACAATAAGTATTTGAATAATATTCAAAGGTAATTTCAGAAACTTTTCTTTGTCTCAAAATCTGAATATTTTTCACTTGAAAAAATGCACAAAGATCAAAGCTTATGGGTATGTAAGTCTCTGTATTTTTTCTGAACAAATAACATATTTATAGCCCTTGAAAAGATAATTATTTGAACTTTAAAAACGTTTAAAAAACGGCTATAAACAGTCATAAATTCAAACTTTAAATTCTAAAAAAACTGTATCTGTAGTCGACTACAGGACAGATTAGTCGACTACACTGAGTTTAAATAGAATCTGTGAAGTCAGAAAATTTCTCAGTAGTCGACTATAAAGTTCATTAGTCGACTATACTGTAATTAGACAGAAACTTAAAAAATAAATTTTACCTTCAGTAGTCGACTATAATGTTAATTAGTCGACTATACTGTAAAATTACAGAAACTTATATGTCTGTCATAAGCTTAAGTAGTCGACTATTATCCTTATTAGTCGGCTATACTGTAAATTGACAGAAACATATATTTAAGATATATACATGAGTAGTCGACTACTATTCTAATTAGTCGACTACTAAGAGTTAGAAAATGATATGAATTAAATCTTTTGACACTCTACTATTAACTATAACTCTAATGGATAACATAGGGGATTTCTATAGTTAACCAACACACTAAGTATGTGTTAGTGTGTTCTAATATTTATGTGTGTGTGTGTGTGAGCGATCAAGACTTGTACAATAATTCTAAGTAAAGAAAATATAAAATACATTATCTCATACGTTGTTCATCTTCTTCACTTCATAATGCATTGAATCTCAACTTGCACTTGTTCATATTTTGATATTGAAAGCTGCATATAAGAGTTAGTGCATTTGTATAACACACATTGTATAAATTGTTATCATCAAAATAATATCATAGAGATATGATATTCAACATTCTCCCCCTTTTTGATGATAACAAATAATTTATGCATAAGTGTGTATTTTATAACCAAGTTTAAACATTATGAAATAACCATACTTACTCCCCCTGCATATATGCAAATTAGAGTCCATAACAATACATAAATTTAATATAGATAACCATTTCTCCCCCTTTGTTATCAACAAAAAGAAATAAACATTTATGCTAAACATGACATTATTTCTTCAACATGAGCTAATACTTCAAACAAATCATCCAGGTTATGAACATAATCCATAACTTCACCCATCCAAATAGGTAGGCAAAGACTTGCCATAAAGACCAAAAGATCCACAATGTTCATCACCATGATATGTTTAAAATATATAGCACATATATCAACTATCATAAATCATAGTAATATAAACACGCAATCAACATACTAGACATTGTAGCAACATAACATATGACATATGTCTTAATATCAACCCACAGCTACATAGTTTTTGATACTTAAACATAGATAACTAACAAAAGAACATAATTGTTTTGAAACTAAAACATCCAAATATAATATGATACATGCATAAACTTCTAAGGTGCTGGAGGAGGTTGCTGTCCTTGAAAGTATGCACTAAGCTTTGTGTCCAAGTCTTCAAACTTCTTGATTAGCTCTTCTTGATTACTAATGATATAGGAATTTTGAGAATATAGAGCTCTCTTACCAGTTTCAAGTTCAAGAATACGTGCACTCAGAGTGTTGTATTGCACGTCTGAAAAACATGAAAGTTCTGTAGGAAATGGTGGTGGTGATTGACTAGAAGAAGTTCCTGCTTGAGTTGAATATTATGGAATATCTTGTGGAATTTCTTCTTGATGAGGATGAGGTTCATCTTGAGGATTTTGTTCTTGAATTTCAAAATTTGTTAACTTCATCCTAGTTAGGGCATTGGAATCAAAGAACTCAATGGAACGTACAACAGAATTTTCAGATTTAAGATCCACATGAAAATTTTTAAAGATTTTTGTTAAAAAGACACCATAAGGAAGAAATCCTCTTGGTATTGTCAGAAGATTATTAAAGTAAACTTCAGCCCAATTAACTTGGATATTTCCTATTATAGCATATAGAGCTTTTGCTAAATCTAGGGAAATGAAATGGAAACTCCCAGTTTTTGGAAACAAGTTATACGCTAAGATTCGTGCAATGAACCTAGGAATTGGACGAAGTTTGTTTGAATTATTTAAAGGTTTACTATAACCAGGAAGAAATATATGATTAGATAAAAGATCTGAATTATTCATCCTAATTGATCTAAGAGAGACTCCTAGATAAGGGATATTAAAAATTTTTCCAATTGACTTTGTAGTCAATTCAATTTCTATTCCTTTAACAAGAGTTTTAGGGCCTGTTTGGTTATTTCCCAAAAAACCAAAAAATAGAAATAAAAACCAAGAAATCTCAAAAAGTATAATTTCACACATTTCCATCCCTAAAACTCACCCACAATATCTAATAAAATATTATTTTTATCCAACAACTCATCCACCACATCTAATAAAATATTATTTCCATCCAACAACTCATCCATCACATCCACCACATCTAATAAAATATTATTTTCATCCACAACATCACTCAACTCATCTCATCTCATATTTAAAAATCACTCACATCATCCAATAAGATTGTGACAACTCATCTCATCTCATTAACATTTCATTTCTTTGTTTTCCTCCCAAAAAGCTAGGAAAATAATTTTCCTTAAGTGTGAGTCACATCATCCAATAATATAATGACAACTCATCTCATCTCATATATTTTCTTATTTTTAAGAAATAACCAAATAAAAAAAAACAACCTATTACAAGAAATAGGTTTCTTATAATTCATTTCCTTATTTTTTCCGCCAACCAAACAACATCAAAACAAGTTTTCTTAAAAAATCACTCACATCATCCTATAATAAGGTGACAACTCATCTCATCTCATCTCCATTTCTTTGATTTCCTTCTTTTTTTTAGCCAACCAAACAATCCCAAAACCTATTTTTCTTAGAAATATGTTTCATTTTCTTTGATTTCCCTCTTTTTTTAGGCAAACGAACAGCCTCTTAAGTTTTTCTGAACCACCAATAGTTCCAACACGTTCTATATTAGTATAGAACAATTGAACAAGAAAAGGATATGTGGGTTTTGTTAGCCCTTATGTTTTGATGATGTTCTTACAACCACCATTATCGGTACTAATGGCTTATTGAGTGTAAGTGTAGCAAATTCCTTTATTAAGCTCGTTAGTGCCATTAATGGAGGATGGATAGAATATACGCTACAACGAAGATATCCAAAGGAGGAGGAGGTGAAGCTATTGGGAATCACACACACGTTTTCATACTTGTGTTTTTTAAGCGTTTTCACAAAATACTATTGTTCACAAGTATGAGCACCTATCTGCAAAATTCTTTTTTCAAACAATTTGTTTTTAGTATTAAAAACATTTTACAAAGTTTCAGAATTTTCAGAGGTCAAATAAATATTTTGCAAATATTTCAAGTTGGTCAAAAATCTGTTTTCTGCAAAATGTCAGAAAGCGGTCGACCGGTCCGGTCGACCGCTCCCATGACCATTCCTCAGAATTTTCCAGAGAGGTCGTCGGTCGACCGGTACGGTCGACCGAAATCTCAACTTTCAAATCGGTCGACCGCGCCGGTCGACCGACGGTGTCTCTGTTTGTTTTCTAAGTTTCCATCGACCGAATTTTTCGGTCGGTCGACCAACTAAGTTTTTCGGTCGACCGAAGGTTTATTTCGGACGACCAAAATTTCCTTCAGTCAACCGCGACTTTTTTAAACGGTCGTTTTGCCTCGTTTGTTGTGCTTTTACTTAATAGTGTTTGGCACAGTCTGAGCTAACAATCTGAAAAGAAGATTATCTTCCTAAATGGGAAGATTGAGTTTTGTTTTAAAATGATTTAATCTTTTCTATAAAAACCCCCCAGACTTCTTCTTCCTCAGCCCTAACGTTTGCAAAAACCAGAGAGAGCTTTTTGTTTCCTGAGAACAATTTTCAAAGCCTGTTTTCTCTCTGTTTTAAGTGTGATTCACTTCCCAGCTTCAGTAAACCTTCTCTTTGCTATAGGGGCTGTGTAAAGAGAGGTTCTTGCATCTTTTCTTCTGCTGTGTGAGTGAGATCTTGTGTAGATCAACTGTGAGGGAGTGTGATCTGTTGAGATCAACCTGTGTAGTGAGAGAGATCGTGTGGGATCACTGTGTAGACGAAGTTCCGGCTTCCAAACCGGGTGTGTAGTGGATTTCTCCTCGAGAGTGGAGAGCGGGGACGTAGGCCAGAGGGACGAACCTCATCAACACATCGCGCGTCAAGGATAACGAACTCCTAACCCTATCTCTCTTACTTTAATTGCTTTACTGTT
>NW_017974261.1:0-1343 GCF_001876935.1 Asparagus officinalis
TTTTTTTTTTTAGATAAAAATACTAAAGTCAAAGGGGGTTTTCTGATACCCCTAAACTTAAGGGGTTTTTTCTCTGATATTTTAAAAGTTATAAGGGGTAGGTGGTAATCTCCAAACATAGGGTTGATTTGCTAATATTTATCATATAGTTTCCTTTCTGGAGAATGACACCTGATCGGAAAAAGAAACATATCCAATTTCGGACGTATCCCGAGTGCTAACCTGCTTGGACTAGGATTTACTTACCTATTGGCAAAACCCTAATTTCCCTTTCCTATCCAGACTCTACTTCCACTCTTTCTATATATATGTATATATATATATATTGCATAGATGAAGTAAGTTGCATTATTTCTTGGTTAAAGATCGAAGTTGTCTTTCTTCTTCATCGCTCTTCTTCATCAATCAATTTTCACGATGGAGACGGAAAATTTTGACGAGGATTGGTTGAAGCTTTCAATCGCCGCGGGCTCAAGCTCCACCACCCAGGAGCAAGAGAAAACGACGGAGAAGAAAGAGAGCAGCGAGATCGACCCTCGACGACAAGAGATGATCAAGAAGAGGTTCATCGAGCTTAAAAAGTTGGAGACGACAATGAGGGTTTTAAAAGAGCCAACCGAAGAGAGTTCTTGGCTCAGTCTCTCCTTCCCGGGTTGGTCGCCGTTCCCCTCTAACTTATCGATCAAGAAGACAAGTGCACCGCTGGAGATTGCGAAAACCCTGAGCCTCGGCAGAAGCACATTTCCTCCTCTTGTTTCTCCACGGAGCAAGAAGAGGCCCTCATCCTCCAAGGTTCCAGTCTCCTCGCCTTTCAAGAAGCAGAAGACATCAGAAACAACTGCACAAGAATCAAGAAAATCTGAGGCTGGGTGGCGCGGAGCCGCAAACATGATGGGTTTGACTCATCACGAGTTCTTCCTCGTCAAAAAGATCACCAAATCTGATGTCGAGCCCAATCAGCATCGGTTGCAGCTGACGAGATCCGACGTTAACAATGCCGCACAGCCTCCGAAGGATTTTGCAGTAGAAGCTTATAAATCTGATAAAGAAATCTCCGTTAACGTTCTTGACATAAAGGGGAACAAGTATCGAATGAAGTTTAAGTATCTTACGAGCTCTAAAACGTACAGATTTATGGGTCGAGATTATTCAAAGTTTCTTGCAAGCAGTGAATTGAAAGCCAAACAGAGGATGGAAATATGGAGGTTGCGTGGAGATGGCGGAGAAAGGAGTGCAGAGATTTGGCTTAGCTTTGTAAATTCAGATGAAGAAGAAGAAGAAGAAGATCATTAGAAGCAGACCAAGGAAATTATGCGTGATGGTGTAATCAGTTGAGAATGTAG
>NW_017974261.1:2938-5925 GCF_001876935.1 Asparagus officinalis
AAGACTAAAGAAGAGCTACGCATGTGCCAAAGAGAAGTTGGTGCTTATTTATTGGAGATTTCAAACCTGAAGATGGAAAGAACAAGATGCGAGGATCTGAACAAACTTCAAAAGAACAAGCTCAAATTGTATGAGATGATAATTTTGGTTTTAGGAGTTGTTGTAATGTGTTTATGGTTCTTTGCTGTAATTGTATGAGATGCTCTCGTTTATGGTAACGTAAGGGTGTATGATGTCCTCTTCAAATAAAATGTTGTAATCCTTTTTTATTTTGATGCAGATGCATTGTTTGTGATGTAGCTTTTAAAGCATGTTCCTTTGACACAACAACATGGTCCCCTCTACTGTAAGTACAAAACCAGGTGGGATCATACATCAATAACTTCATGTCTGTGCAAACCCAAAACAACAACAACATCACTTCCAAACCTGTGCAAACCCACAACAACAACAAAATAACTTCCAAACCTGTGCAAACACATAAACAACAACAACAACATCACTTCCAAACATGTGGAAGCTTAGAAACTAAAAACTAGACTCAACTTCAAACCTGTGCAAAGCCAGAAACCAAAAACATACAAAACTATTTGCATCATCAAGTTTATAACATACATAAACATTGTTTGTGCATAAAACATCATGTAGCATATATAAACCGTCATTTAAACTAGATAAAATATAGATAATGTCTAAACATATGTAACAACCAACCAACCAGTGAAGAGAAATTACATCCACTTAATTCAAAATTGGCTAAAAATTGACTGATGCTTGAGTTGATGGTCCTTGGATAATTGTGGCATCTGTGTGACTTGTTGCACTGTATATTGCCTCACCACGTTCACCTTGCCATAGTCCATATCCTTCAGGCATAGTGTTGTGAATAGTCCTCCCTCTACCTTTGCCTCTGCCTCCTCCCCTCCCCAAAGTTGAAACTTGTGACTGTGTTTCACCTAGGATTTAGCAAACAATCACAAAATGTACACTATACTTATGCATATAATGTATGGCTAGTGCATGTAATTTAACAATGGAAATAAATTGTACCTAAAACCCCTTGTGAACTATTGTTTCACCTCTACCTCTTCTCTCTAATAACACTGATATTGGTTTTGGAATATTTTATCTTGCCATTTCCTCTACTGATTGACCAATCTTATTCTTGCTCTCCTTTGGTCTCCCTCTCTTTCTGGTTTGACTTGTACCTTCAATTGCCACTTGCGATGTCTGAAAAGTGCACAAACAGTATAAAGTATGTACATATGATATCATAATGGACAAATAAATTCACATATCCTCCAAAAGATAAACTTACTTGTATATTAACAGTGCTAGTTGTTTGAGCAGGTTGGGGTGGATTTGGAGATTTCCTCCTTGTTTGGTCAGTTGACCCACATTGTCCACACTTCTTTGGTGTTCCCTGCCTTGAAGCCTTATATGTTATCCTTAATTTTTTATTGGGGTCCCTTCTTCTTGTAGTCTTAAGCCTCCCTATTTGTCTCTTTGCAATATTACGTGGAAGTATCATTCCCTCTCCCTCTTTATCCCAAAATCTACTACCTTCAACTGGACTTAGCAAGTTGGCATAGGTGGAAGTATCATATTTGATGCGGCATAATTATGTACCAAAATTGCAAGTGCATAATTATGTCCAAAAATTGCAAGTGCACTAATCACGCAATATCAGTATGAAGATGCCTATCATGGCCCTATTTCTGAAGTGCAGAAATAGGACTTGTTGCTTTGAAACGCGGAGATGAGTCTCGCATTTAGAATATGAGAGACGACAACATCAGTGAGAGCCACAAGCCTAATACTAGTAGGTGCTCCAATCTTGTATTTAGCGACTTTCTCGCTAACTTCCTTTATATCTCCCTTGGTAAAGATCAACCCATCTTTTCTGACGAGTGATTGGAGGAAGTTAAGGTAGTTCTTGTTGTCTGTGCTCTCAGCATGAGACTTGATGTGATACATCAATGGGGTGTTCTTCCTCATGAGGATCGTTGAATCCTTACGGAATCTCTTCCTGATCGGCATTGACGATTAGAACTTGTCTGTACTCATCCAAGAGGTTGCATAGCTTCTTGTCATAGGTCGGTTTCTTCTTGACTTTTATCACCTTGATGGTCATTTCTAGCTCTTTTTTAGTGTTGAATCCTTGCCTCTCATAGGTAGCATATAAATCTAAAAAACAAAATAAGTTTTTAAGTAACTGAAGCACCCTAAACAAAATAAGATAACTTTTATGACTTGATGACAAAAAACTTAGTCAAATAATCTAAAGCCCAAGTCACTATCGTCAGACTCATCAGCAGGCTCATCCTTCTCATTTTCCTTAGCACCAGGAGCAGCAACAAACTTGCTTCGATTCTTGAGATACTCTTTCACTCTCTCAGCTTGTGGGAAGGTGTATTCAATGTCAACAACCACAGCAGGAACATTCTTGTAGGCATTGATGAACATGTAAGGCGCAGCTGCAAGAGTTGGGTGAGAGAGAGCCAAGGACTACGAAGCTGCCATAGAAACACCAGCTGCAAAGCTTTAGAATTTTAAAACTCGAAGGTAAGCCGCGCGTTTAGGTCTTGAAACATAGAGAAGAACCTTGCATTTAAAATTTGAAATCTGGAGGTGAACTGCACAATTAGGACATGAAACGCAGGGGTGAACCTTGCGTTCAGAATTTGGAATGCAGAGCTGAGTCTTATTTTGAAAACTGATACGCAGAGGTGAGCCCTGCGTTTCAGGAGTCATACCGACTCAGTGTGAATTCGGAGATTGTGTATGGGCGGGATTTTTGCCTCAAATTTTGTTCTGATTTGACAGCTCTAGCTATTAATAAATGGACCTCCATGGTCAAATCAAGAGTCATCTGACTCTCCTGCTTTCTGTTCAAGCTTCTTCAACAAATTTTTTTGTTTAACATCCGGTTGTAGGTGTCAAAAATTACCTATAGGTTCCCGTACACATCTCGAGATGAAGAGGAG
>NW_017974262.1:0-1600 GCF_001876935.1 Asparagus officinalis
TCCGTATCTTTCCTCGCCACATTAGCCATTAGTTGCGCAATGGAGCTCTCGTGTGACTGAAGCTCGCACTCGATGAAAGATCTCAGGTCACGCCACTGTCCCATCCTATGCGCCAACTGAGAGGACACGAAAGAAGAAGCCCCGTTAACCTCCAACTCCTTCAACTCTCGTATCTCTGACTCCAGGGCAGCGAAATCGGTAGTGAAGGAGTCGGCCAATTCCGGGTATCCTTCTTCCCTCATCATCATCATGTGGCGAGAAAAGGAACGCCTGAACTGATCGAAGCCGCCTCCTCTATGAAGAAGTTTCTCGATCAGGCCGTTATAAAAGGCAGTGAAGAAGCTGAGGTCCGTACGAAAAGCCTCTCTGTCAGGATCAGTATCGACCAAAAGGGCGCGGACACGCTCGTATAGGGAAGATCGAGATCCTACAGGCAACAACATAGAAGCTCAGCGGATTATCGAATACGATAAGGAAAGTCAAAAGGCAAGTTCTGAGCATACCAACGCCAACGGACGTCCCCTCAGGCTGAGGTCCGACAGGCTCTGAGACAGCAGCAGAAGAGGGTATATCAACCCCTGCAGGCGGATTGCTCATATCACTCGGCAAGGACGGAGAGACGTCACTTCTATGCAGATTTTCAACCCCGGAAACTGTAGTAGTATCAGGCCCAACGGCCGGTCCTATAGTTACACTCCTATATTAGCCAAATGGAAATTTGGAGAAATAAGGAGAATCGGGACAAGAAGGTCGTATGCATACCTACGATCCCACCGTCCTCAGAGGCAGCGGGAATGCCAAGAGTCATAAGAGTATCGGCCCAAGCGGCTGGTCCTATCGTGGCACCTTTTTATTAGTCAAAATGAAAATTTAGACAAATGAGGAGGATTGGGATAATAAGGTCATCTGCATACCTGTAGATCCATCATCCGTAGGCATCTGAGTCAGCCCCGGTGGCTGGTCCTATGATTGCACTCATATATTAGTCAACAGTCAGATGAACATAGAGAAGTACGATATCCCTAAATCGTATGCGTACCTGCGAGTCCGTCACTCCGAGGCAAGCTAGATATGCCGGGAATCGATATTGGGCTAATCCCAATGGTTGGCGCTGTAATATTAATCCTTCATTAGTCAGATAAAAGATCAGGCAAGATGAAGGGAACCAGATATATACCGGTGGATGAATCATTCCCAAAGAATGGTCTCTCGGTTCCTCTGGTAGTCTGCTCAGCCAGCATGTCAGCTAATAAGCCAGCATCGGGCTTCGAGAAGCTTGGCCTTTCCATCGCGACATCTGCAGGGTAACCTGAATGTTGAAAGATGAGGAAAACTCGAAAAAAAGAATATTTGCAGCAAAAAACGGAAGATCTTCCTTCCCCATGCTTGAGGAAAGTAACATTGGATGTAGATATACCTGAATATGGGACTGTGGGCTCAACATTATTCATCTGCTCAAGATCGATGTTTAGATCGATGCCCAAAGACCCGTCATGAAGGGCGTCGCACATCTGCTGCATAAAGCAATCCATGTTATCAACACCAGGAGATACCGAACCCGGTGGGAGTTCCCCCTCCTCGAAGAAACCTGGAGCATGAA
>NW_017974262.1:2314-4397 GCF_001876935.1 Asparagus officinalis
AGGGAAGCTGAAGAGAAGACCTCCCGGCTACAACCAGTATTGGCATGAGGAGGAAGGCTGCCCGCAGGAAACTCTACTGCAATAAAGCACAAGGGTGGAGTCAGAAAATCCATCTCATAAGAAGAATGATAAGCTCATTCACGGAATAATTGGAGAGACGATTTTGAGTGTCCTACACTGGAGGAACGGTATGCATCATCACGTAAATAACGTGGTAACATACACCGACCTATAAGGTGTAGGACGACACAAAATTGCCCCAATATACCAGAAGACTTGAATTGGCCAAGCAAGACAAGTCCGAAACCTTCACCCCCGCGAAGGAGGGTGTCGGTTCTTCCTTCATGACCCGCGAAGAGGTCAATCAGGGATACGGAAAATGTAAATTCTCACCCCCAAAGAAAGAGGCCGCTGGAAAAGATGCCGCGGGAACCTCTTCCTCGCTGTGCTGCGAATGAGAACGACTCCTACGAGGTCGAGATCGGCGTGGAGACATTGAAATCTGCAACAAAAAAAAGCAGCAAGTCAGGCACAATCTAAAATATGAATACACGAGATTTAAAAGGGAAATTAAGAACTTTAATTGAAATCCTATGTATAAACAGGATTTTATAATTGAAGTCTAGTTAAACCTACAAATTTCGTGCATGCGAAACAATGATTGTCATTTTTCACTGTGAATTTTGGTGAAATACCTAAAATACCCTTCGTGTTCAAGGCCAAATTCGGGTCAAGGACACGCTCGGGTTGGGTCATGGTCATCATATCTGATCATATAGCACCCCCCGATACCCCACAATTTTGGTTAATTTTACAAATGAGCCCTTTTGTAGAATTGAGCCAATTTTGCATATAGACCCTTTCACAAATTCCAATTTAACGTCCACATACCCTTATCAAAACTTTGGTTATTGGGTTGTGGTCTAAACTTTTGGAATTTCAGCCCTAAATTTCAGCCCTTTTGCAAATAAACCCCTCTACACTTTGCGGGTTGCTTTTTGCAAATAAACCCCTCAAACAACATTGGTTTTCTTGCATAAAGCACCCCTCAAATTTTCGGCCATATTGCAACTTTACATAAAAGCCCCCCAAAATTCGGCCCTATTGTAACCTTGCATAAAGCCCCCCAAATTCTCCCCTACAAAATTCAGTCCTCTTTTGCACAAAAGCCCCCCAAATTTTCGGCCATATTGTAACTTTGCATAAAGGCCCCCCCAAAATTTCGGCCCTATTTGTAACTTTGCATAAAACCCCCCAAATTCTTGTGCCTACACAACCCATTATCAAAGAGCCTATCTTCTAACTCATGAGAACAAAAAGCTATGATCTTTGCATACAAATTCGTGGCATACCCTCATTACAAGCATAAAGTTTCAATCTTTGTCAAAAAATGAGAGAGTTCTTTTGAGGAGAAGCTTACCCAAAACAAGAGGTGTCCCTTGAGCTCGAGGATGATGAAGAACCCTAGCTTTGAGGAGAGGAGAATTTCGGCCAAGGGGGAACACCAAAATCCGAATTTGCCTTGAGTTTAAGAGGGGAGTTTTGATGGGAAACAATGGAGTATGGAGGAAGAAGAAGAAGTTTAAGAGGGAATTTCTCTTTTGAAAATTTGAAAAGAAGGGGGAAAACAAAAGAAGCAATAAAGCCAAAACAAAAGGGGAAACAAACAAAAGAGAAAAAGACAAAGAGGGGGGGGTGTCTCGGCCGGGGGGGGGGGTCTCGGCCAAGGGTGAGACACCCACGGGTGTTTCGGGTCCCGTTTTGTCCCCGTACGCCTATTTTAGGCCCGAATTCGCCCGTTTTCGTCGATTATTGGATGTCTTGATGAAAATCGACACCAATCAACGTTCGACGATTCAAAACCCTAAGGGTCAACGCCGATCAACGCGTAACCCTAGGTCAACGCCAGTCAACGCGTTGCAACCAGAGTCAACGTTTGACGATTCGAAACCCTAAGGGTCAACGCCGATCAACGCGTAACCCTAGGTCAACGCTAGTCAACGCGTTGCAACCTAAGTCAACGTTCGACGATTCAAAACCCTAAGGGTCCACGCCGGTCAACGCGTAACCCTAGGTCAACGCC
>NW_017974263.1:0-3090 GCF_001876935.1 Asparagus officinalis
TTCCAAGTGCGTTGGAAGATTGACGAAGAGTTCTATCTGCTCCAATGGTTGGATTATCTGTAGAATGAATGGGACTCGAAGGGCGTTGTCCTTTTTGTGAACATTGCCGGGTTCCCGATTAGCCCGGGTCTTCGTTGTTCCGAAATCCTATCAGCTCACGTAGTTCGTCGATTCACTTCAATCGTTCATCGACGTCAATTGGACTCCTGTGGATCGGATAGTGACGTTCATCGTCGCTCTTTAACACTGAACCGTTCGTGGAGACCTATAGGCAATTTTCGATGCCTACAGTTGTTAACACCATAATCCGTGCCTCACACGCACGGGGAATTTTATCTCGACTCCTAAATAGAGATAAGCCTATGCCTAACAAGCGTTGCCGGTTTAGTCTTTCACCGATTGAAAAAGACACCAAGGTCTAAACTTGGGGAATTTTATCCTGAAGCCTAAGTAGGGATGAGTCAACACCTAACATGTGTTGCCGGGTAGCTTATTCCCGTAACAATGGCGAAGTCTATGTATTCAAAATCATAGCATTAAGTCTAAGAGAAGCAACTCTCTTAGCACAACGTTACATGTGAAACGGGTTTTAATAATTCACATGCTAGCCCGATTCAAACGGTAATCGGTAAAGGCACATCAAACCCGTTGATGGCTGGGGGTTTGCCAAAAATCCCAAAGTCTATGTCTAACACGCATTGCTGGTTAGTCTTTGACCGTAAAAAGGACAAAAGACCACATATTCAACATTGTGGCAGGTTGTTATTAATAACACCATAATCCGTGCCTCACACGCACGGGGAATTTTATCCCGAAGCCTGAGTAGGGATAAGTCAACGCCTAACACGCGTTGCCGGTTTAGTCTTTTACCGATTGAAGAAGACATCAGAATTCCAGTCTGGGGAATTTCATCCCGAAGCCTAAGGAGGGATGAGTCAACGCCTAACACGCGTTGCCGGTTTAGTCTTTTACCGATTGAAGAAGACACCAGAATCCGAGTCTGGGGATTTTTATCCTGAATCCTAAGTAAGGATAAGTCAGCGCCTAACACGCGTTGCCGGGTAGTCTATTCCCGTGAGAAAGACGAAGTCTACGTATTCAATGTCGTAGCACTAAAAGAGTTAACTCTTTTAGCACAACGTTATGTGCAGAACGGATCTAAACAATCTGCATGCTAGCCCGACTCAAACGGTAGTCGGTAAAGGCTAATCAAATCCGTTGAAGGCTGGGGATTAGCCAAAAATCCCAAAGTCTATGTCTAACACGCGTTGCCGGGTAGTCTATTCCCGTGATAAAGACGAAGTCTACGTATTCAATGTCGTAGCACTAAAAGAGTTAACTCTTTTAGCATAACGTTATGTGCAGAACGGATCTAAACAATCCGCATGCTAGCCCGACTCAAACGGTAGTCGGTAAAGGCTTATCAAATCCGTTGATGGCTGAGGATTTGCCAAAAATTCTATAACTGCGAGTCATCGACGCATCAACTTCATTAGTTGGTCTCGTGACTTGAGCATCCAACAAATTCAGGATAAAATCCACACATGCAGATGAATCAACTTTAACAGTTGGTCCTGCAACCCCGAAACTTAGGACCGCCTTGCTCCAATACCTTAAGAGCTTAAACTGTGTATACTCCAGCAAACGTACGAGTATAAACTGTGTTAATGGCGATCCGTAAACCCTAGGTCAACGCCAGTCAACGCGTTGCAATCAGAGTCAACGTTCAATGATCCAAAACCCTAGAGTCAACGCCGGTCACCGCGTAACCCTAGGTCAACGCCAGTCAACGCGTTGCAATCAGAGTCAACGTTCAATGATCCAAAACCCTAGAGTCAACGCCGGTCACCGCGTAACCCTAGGTCAACGCCAGTCAACGCGTTGCAATCAAAGTCAACGTTCGAGGATTCAATATCCACACCATTCAACGTTCGACGATTCAAAACCCTAGGGTGGACGCCGGTCAACGCGTAACCCTAGGTCAACGCCGGTCAACGCGTTGCGACAAAAAAGTGAGGGAGGTAGTTCAAAGTCAACTCAATGACAGGAGCCAAACTCAATTCATCAGCTGCAGACTCGAGACTTCGACGACGGCCAAGCGATAAACGCAGCGCCGGAAGAACTTCGGCTATTCGTCAAAGCATCGAATAGACCAAAAATCGAAGGAGCCAAGAGTTGAAGCTAACCACAGGTCCTTACGCCGACTGAAGGCCAAATCAATCACATCCAAAGGGTCGACGCCGGTCAACGCGTAACCCTAGGTCAACGCCAGTCAACGCGTTGCGACAAAAAGTCAACATACTGTGATCCAAAACCCTAAGTCAACACAATGTGACGGAGGTAGTTCAAAGTCAACTCAATGACACGAGCCAAACTCAATTCATCAGCTGCAGACTCGAGACCCCGACGACGGCCAGACGATAAACGCAGCGCCGGAAGAACCTCGGCTATTCGTCAAAGCATCGAATAGATCGAAAATCGAAAGAGTCAAGAGTTGAAGCTAACTACGCCGACTGAAGGCCAGATCAATCACATCCAAAGTATTCCAGCCTCTTCTATAAAAGAAACGAGTCAGGAACACTTTGGAGGGGGTATCTGTAGGCATCAAAAATTGCCTATAGTTCTCCACAACCGGTTCAGTGTTAACGAGCGACGATGAACGTCACCATCCAATCCACATGAGCCTAATCGACGTCGACGAACGACTGAAGTGAATCGACGAGTTACATGAGCGGATAGGACTTCGGAATCACGAAGACCCGGACCAATCGGGAACCCGGCACTGTTCACAAAAAGGACAACGCCCTTCATGCCTCGACC
Source organism: Asparagus officinalis (assembly GCF_001876935.1). Taxonomy (NCBI): domain Eukaryota; kingdom Viridiplantae; phylum Streptophyta; class Magnoliopsida; order Asparagales; family Asparagaceae; genus Asparagus; species Asparagus officinalis. The sequence continues at coordinate 2,821 of NW_017974263.1, forward strand.
ACTCTACAGATAATCCAATCACCAGAGCGGGTCAAACTCTTCGTCGCGCATCCAACGCACCCGGAATCACTCAAATCCGAATCCGGACGAAGAATATACAGGGGAACCAACAAAACACCTAAACGGAGTCTCGGCAAGCTCGAAACACCCGAGGGGTGTCTTGGCAAAACCAAGACACCCCAGGGGTGTCTCGGCCTTGGCCGAGACACCCTAGGGTGTCTCGGCCTTGGCCGAGACACCCTAGGGTGTCTCGGCCTTGGCCGAGACACC
>NW_017974263.1:3289-5909 GCF_001876935.1 Asparagus officinalis
TGGATTAACGTTGGAAATGATGTAAATCGTCTGTCCAACCAAGTAATGCCGCATCTTTTGCATTGCGAATACCAATGCGAGGCATTCTTTCTCAATCATCGGATATCGAGACTCGGCGCCTACCAAGGTCCGACTTAGGTAATAGACTGCATGTTTATGACCATTATTGTCGTCTTGTGCTAGTAAAGCACTTATCGAGTGGTTCATCGCCTTGATGTAAATCAAGAACGGTTTACCCGATTTCGGTGCAACGAGAACAGGAGGATTCGTTAGATATTTTTTGATATCTTCGAATGCTTTTTGGCAGGCGTCGTCCCAAATAAATGACACACCTTTCTTGTTTAGCTTAGAGAATGGTTGGCACTTCCCAGAAAGATTTGAGATGAACCGCCGGATGTAAGCTAAACGTCCTTGCAATCCTCTGAGCTCTCTTAGATTTCTAGGGGGTTGCAGTTCGTGTATCGCCTTCACTTTGTCAGGATCGATATGTATACCTTTAGTGGTGACGACGAATCCAAGGAATTTTCCGCTGGACATTCCAAGGAAGGATTTAGTGGGGTTCATCTTCAATTGATGACTCCGCATGAGATCGAACATCGTCTTCAAGTCCTTGATGTGATCTTCTTTGTTGCGGCTTTTTACAACCAAATCATCAACGTAGCATTCGACTGTTTTCCTGAGATGTTCTTGGAAAATCTTAGTCATTGCTCGCTGGTACGTGGCGCCTGCATTCTTTAGACTGAAATGCATCACCGTGTAGCAAAAGACACCAAGGGGCGTTCTGAACGCTGTATGCTTCTCGTCATCTGGGAGCATCTTGATTTGGTTATATCGTGAAAAACCATCCATAAAAGACATTCTCTCAAATCCGCACGTATTGTCGATAATGACATCTGTGATTGGGAGAGGAAAGTCGTCTTTTGGACATGCCGTATTCAGGTCCCTGAAGTCGATGCAAATCCTGATTTTACCGTTCTTCTTCATGACTGAAACAATATTGGCTAGCCAGTTTGGTTCTTAACCTCTTCCTCAATGGCTTCCATAATCTGCGGACGAAACCGTCTTTGCTGTTGTTTGACAGGTTTGGCATCCGACTTGATATCGAGGTGGTGCATTGCCACATTGGGGTCGAGCCCTGGCATATCTTCATAGTTCCAAGCGAAGACGTCAATATATTCCCTGATGAGAGCAATTAATTCTTCCTTCTCATTTGGGGGAAGACTATCGCTGATGAATATAGGCTTTGGGTTAGCCTCGTCACCCATGTTAACTTGGACTATTTTATCTTCAGTGGGGGTTCCCTCTGTTCAAACCTATCACCATACTGCATAATTAATTCCTCCTTCTCATTTGGGGGAAGACTATCGCTGATGAATATAGGTTTTGGGTTGGCCTCGTCACCCATGTTAATTTGGACTATTTTATCTTCAGTGGGGGGTTCTCTCTGTTCGAACCTATCACCATACTGCATGTTCAGGTGATGAACCCATGGGTCTTCCCATGTTGGCATTTGATCATCGTTCTCCATTGTGGACGGATCAGCTGTAGCCATGTTTGCCATTAGGTCTTTGAATGCTTCCCCCAGACTTGTATCGGAATCCCATTCCGAGGAGTCTGACGAGTACCCATTTTTGTATTGCTCAGATGATTGGTTATTGATTAACCAGCAACATTCGTCTTCTGAAGAAGATTCATACCCTAACCCTCGTCTGTATTTATAATAATCATCGGGTTTCCCTTTTGGTAGATATACCGCTTTGGCTGGGGTACGAGGACCTCGATCGAAGTATAGACTTTCTCCGAGTGTGAAATCATACCCCTGCTTTTCCATGAGCTTGCGCGCTTCCGGACTATACTTAGATAGATGCTGACCAGGTTTGTCGCTATTCTCATCTTCCCTTAAGAAATGGTCTGGTAATGGAAAACCCTCTCCTTTACCATAAATCACCACCGTAGATCACTTCTTTCACACCTCCTATCTTGTTCGGGATGATCATGGTTGTTCCGAAAGAATGCTGGAGGCGCTCCTTTGTTACGTAGGACGATCGAAGCGGCATATACAAATCAGGATTATCGTACAATTCTTTTATCACATCATCAAGAGACAGGGAGTACTCTAAATCGTTATTTATTTCATTATTGGCAAGTTGCCAGTTACAACTGCCCTCTGACGATTGTTCATCGTCAAGGTTGATTACCAAGGGTACAATGTCGTTTAAAACATAACCTCCATTGTAATCAAATCCGGCTTCGGTATCAGCTTCTTCTCCGCTATCCGTGCCATGGGCCGATGATTCTGTATCGGATTCGTTACCATAAAGGAGAAAATCAGTGAAATAATTCTCATACCCTTTGAATGGTTGCTTATCCGCGACCACCGTCCTAACCTTATTATCAGCGTCGACATATTTCAAACACTGATGGAGAGTGGAGGGGATTATAACGTTACTATGGATCCAAGGCCGACCCAATAGTAAGTTATATAAAGTTTCGGCATCGATCACATAACATGTGACTTTTGTCTTCAAATCTCCCATTTGACACTTTACCTGGATCTTACCCAAGGGTCTTGACCCACTAGTGTTGAATCCATAGATAACAGTGCCTGTGGATGCCAACT
>NW_017974264.1:0-5882 GCF_001876935.1 Asparagus officinalis
AAATTTTGGAAAAGATCAGTGCGGGAAAGGAAGAATTTTATATTCTATTTCCCGGTCTTCTTTTAGGGTAAAGGCGAACCCGGAAAACAAGTAAGGAAGAATTATATATTCTATTCCCTGATTCTGGAAAGGAAGAATTTTATATTCTATTTCCAGGAAAAAAGAAACTAGAAGTGGGATCTCCACTCCGAGAATCTGGAAAATCTAGATAAACTTGCCTTTTATAGGATTTGTTACCTGAAGATGAGAAATAGGTTCTTCGTTTATCGAAGTGAAGTTTCAACTTTGGCTATAACCGTGAGAAGATTTAACCAAAGAGAAGAGAAAGGAGTTCTTTCGTTTATCGAAAGGAGACTCTGATCTGAAAGGGGACCTTCTTGTCTATGGAAAGAGTCAAGAGGGCCAGATGGATATTTTTGGTGGACCCACTGTTAATTGAAACTGATCAGTGAGGGATTTTGGTGGAGAAAATAATTTTGGGTTATCCTTTAGAATATTAAGTGTAATATTCTTCAAGGAACTTCCCGGTAAATGGGTTATCCTGAACATACTAGGGATAGTATTTTTTCAGGAACTTCCCATTTATTGGCATTAATTGCCTGGCGCCCTCTTGAGTAATCAGGCGATATGCGCCGTTTGAATAGACTGTGTCTATTACAAACGGTCCTTCCCATTTGGGTTCGAATTTACCTTTCTTCTTGAAAGTGAGGATTATTGGTCGGCGAGCAGCGAGGACCAGATCTCCTTCCTTGAAGCTTCTCTGTCAGACTCTTTTGTTAAAAGCCCTAGACATCCTGGCCTGATAAAACTCAATTTGCTGTTGAGCTTCTAAGCGCTTTTCATCCAGCCTCTCTGTGTTGTTGAGCCTCCAAACGCTTTTCATCCAGCCTCTCGAGCTCTTCGAGACGCTTCTGATGTTGTTCCTCCGTCGTCATCTCCGTTGCGAGGGCGATCCGAAGGGACGGAATCTGAATTTCCAGCGGTAGCACAGCTTCACATCCGTATACCAGCGAATACGGGGTAGCTCCCGTAGGCGTGCGTATGGTGGTGCGATAAGCCCAGAGTGCTTCACCGAGTTTATCGTCCCAGTCTCGTTTATTGGTCTTCACGAGCTTTGACAAGATCTTGATGATCGTCTTGTTAAACGCCTCCGCTAATCCATTCGCGGCGGGGTAGTAAGCTGTCGACGAAACATCTTCGATTTTGAACTTGTCGCAGAATCTGACGAAGGCATTGCTTATGAACTGTGGACCGTTGTCATGAATGATCCTTCTTGGCACGCCGTGTCGGTAAATGACATGATGCTTGATGAAATTGATGACGTTGTTCGTCTTCACTTCTCTAAGCGGAATCGCTTCAGCCCACTTTGAGAAATAATCTGTGATCGCGAGGATGAACCGATCACCTTTGACTGAAGGGGGAAAAATAGGACCGACTATGTCCATGCCCCAAGTCTCGAACGGCCAAGACGTGGTTGACGTGTGCAACTGCTCTGGCGGTTGATGCATATAATTCGCATGTATCTGGCAAGCGTGGCATTCTCGTGCGTATTCGATTGCGTCACGAACCATCGTTGGCCAGAAATATCCCATCCTCCTGATGCGATCATACAGTTTAGGACCGGGCTGATGCGCACCACATTCTCCTTCGTGTGCTTCCTTAAGAACTTCCTTTGCTTCTCTGTTCGAAAGGCATCGGAGCAAAAGACCGTCGTACCCTCTACGGTATAACGTATGGGTCTCGGTATTATAGAAGAATCTTGGAGCTCTTCGGCGGATTGATTCCTTTTCTTTTACATCCTCTGGCAAGATACCATATTGGACGTAGTCGATGATAGGAAAACGCCAATCTCGGGACTCAGACCCAATTTGAGTTGAATTCACCTCTTTGGCGTTCACGTTTCTATCCTCTTCTTCTTCAATCTCCGTACTGTATATGGGTACGCAGAGTTGATGCGTCCGTACTGTGACTAACAGCTCAGCTTCGGGAGGCTGTGCCAGTGATACTGCTAGTGCCGCCAGTGCGTCTGCATAAGCGTTCTGGAGACGAGGGATGTATTCAATAAAGAATTCTTCGAAAGATTCTGCCATTTTGATGGCTTCCTGGTGGTACGGGATCAGGTCTTGATTCCTGACTTCATACTCACCGCGAACTTGGTTGACTATCAATTGCGAATCTCCAAAAGCTTCGAGATATTCGACCCCCAGCTCTTTGGCGAAACTGAGTCCAATGAGAAGCGCGTTGTATTCGGCAACATTATTGGAGCACGGACTAGTCAACGAATAAGCCCGAGGCATCACGTGCTTTCCAGGGGAGATTAAGACGACTCCAACTCCAGAGGAAACTGTAGGACATCCCGGGGTTATTACTCTATTAACTGCCCTTGAGGCACCATCGAAGTATAATTGCCATACTTGTTGGTGTGATGTGGTGTTAACCTCGTGGGTTTCATCCGGCAAGTCATCATATACTTCTGCCGTATCTGTGGTCGGGTTTGCCGCCAAAAGGTCACAAATCGCCTGTCCTTTTATCGACTTCTGCTGCTTGAAGTGCAAATCGTATTGGGACAAGAGAAGGGCCCACTTCGCTAGCCGCCAATTCATAGAGGCCGGTTGCGTCATAAACACCCGTACTGGATTAACGTTGGAGATAACGTAGATCGTCTGTCCCACCAGGTAATGCCGCATCTTTTGCATCGCAAATACCAATGCAAGGCATTCTTTCTCAATCATCGGATATCGAGACTCAGCGCCTACCAAGGTCCGACTGAGGTAATAAACTGCCTGTTCGTGACCGTTATCATCGTCTTGCGCTAGTAAGGCACTTATCGAGTGGTTCATCGCCTTGAGATAAATCAAGAACGGTTTACCAGATTTCGGTGCAACGAGAACAGGAGGGTTCGCCAGATATGTTTTGATATCTTCGAACGCTTTTTGGCAGGCATCATCCCAGATGAATGATACTCCTTTCTTGTTCAGCTTAGAGAACGGTTGGCACTTCCCAGAAAGATTTGAGATGAAACGCCGGATATAAGCTAAACGCCCTTGCAATCCTCTGAGTTCTCTCAGATTCCTCGGGGGCTGCAATTCATGTATCGCCTTCACCTTATCAGGATCGATATGTATACCCTTAGTGGTGACGACGAACCCAAGAAATTTTCCGCTGGACATTCCAAGAAATGATTTAGTGGGGTTCATCTTCAACTGATGACTCCTCATGAGATCGAACATTGTCTTCAAATCCTTGATGTGATCTTCCTTGTTGCGGCTTTTCACAACCAAATCATCAACGTAGCATTCGACTGTTTTCCTGAGATGTTCTTGGAAAATCTTAGTCATCGCTCGCTGGTATGTGGCACCGGCATTCTTCAGACCGAAAGGCATCACCGTATAGCAGAAGACGCCGAGGGGTGTTCTAAACGCCGTATGCTTCTCATCCTCTGGATGCATCTTGATCTGGTTATATCCCGAAAATCCATCCATGAAGGACATCCTCTCAAATCCACATGTATTGTCGATAATGACATCCGTGATTGGGAGAGGGAAATCGTCTTTCGGACATGCTTCATTCAGGTTCCTGAAGTCGATGCAAATCCTGATTTTGCCATTCTTCTTCATGACGGGAACGATGTTGGCTAACCAGTCTGGATGTTGTTCCTCTCGGATAAATCCTGATTCGATCAACTTCTTAACCTCTGCCTCAATGGCTTCCATAATCTGCGGACGAAACCGTCTTTGCTGTTGCTTGACAGGTTTGGCATCCGGCTTGATATCGAGGCGGTGCATTGCGACATTGGGGTCGAGCCCTGGCATGTCTTCATAATTCCATGCGAAGACGTCGATATATTCCCTGATGAGAGCAATCAATTCCTCCTTCTCATCTGGGGGAAGACTGTCGCTGATGAATATAGGCTTTGGGTTGGCCTCATCACCCATGTTAATCTGGACTATTTTATCTTCAGTGGGTGGTTCTCTTTGCTCGAACCTATCGCCATATTGCATATTCAGATGGTGAACCCACGGGTCTTCCCATGTTGGCATTTGATCGTCGTCTTCCATGGTGGATGGATCAGCTGTAGCCATATTTGCCATTAGGGCTTTGAAAACTTCTCCCAGACTTGTATCGGAGTCCCACTCTGAAGCATCGGGAGAGTATCCTTTCTTGGCTTTGTTAGCAATTTGATCGATGATTTGCCAACCACATTCGTCATCTGATGAAACATAACCTAAGCCTCGCCCATATTTATAATAATCCTCAGGTTTACCTTTTGGTACATATACTGCTTTGGCTGGATTACGAGGACCTCGATCGAAGTATAAACCTTCTCCGAGTGTGAAATCGTAGCCCTGCTTTTCCATGAGCTTGCGCGCTTCTGGACTATACTTGGATAGATGTCGACCAGGTTTGTCATCATCTTCGTCTTCACTTAGGAAATGATCTGGTAACGGAGAGCTTTTTCCTTTACCGTAAATCACTTCTTTAGCGCCTCTTACTTTGTTCGGGATGACCATGGTTGTTCCGAAAGAATGCTGGAGGCGTTCCTTTGTTACATAGGACGATCGGATCGGCATATACAACTCAGGATTATCATACAGCTCTCTTATCACATCATCAAGAGACAAGGAGTACTCTAAATCATCTTTTATTTCAATATCGGCAAGTTGCCAGTTACAACCTCCATCTGACGATTATTCATCGTCAAGATTGATTACAAAGGGTACAATGTCATTTAAAACAAAACCACCATCGTAATCGAATCCGGCTTCAGAATCAGCTTCTTCTCCGCTGTCTGTGCCCTGGGCCGATGGTTCAGTATCGGATTCGTTACCATAAAGGAGAGAATCGGTGAAATAATTCTCATACCCTTTGAATGGTCGCTTATCCGCGACCACCGTCCTAACCTCATTGTCAGTGTCGACATACTTCAAACACTGATGGAGAGTAGAGGGAATTATAACATTACTATGGATCTAAGGTCGACCCAATAGTAAGTTGTACGAAGTCTCGGCATCGATCACATAGCACGTGACTTCTGTCTTCAAATCCCCCATTTGACACTTTACCCGGATCTTACCCAAGGGTCTTGACCCACTAGTGTTGAATCCATAAATAACAGTGCCTGTGGACGCCAACTTGCTTACCGGGATGCCGAGAAAATGCATCAAGCGAAGCGGCATAATACTCACAGCAGAACCCGGATCCACTTGGATTCGGTTGACTTTGCTGGAGCCAATGTACCCGATGAAATATAGCGGTCGATCGTGGTTCGAATTATTTGTCTGCATATCCTCTTTGGTGAAAGTAATGAAGGGAAGGTTCTTTGTCGCTATGTTGCATTGTTGACTCAACGGTTCTGGATTTTCAGGCACCGGCTTGACTTGAGTCAGAAACACCTCTGAATTGGCCAAAGCTTCTTACAAGGCCTCCCTGGTTTCCTTGGACAACCGCAGCAACTCATACAGCGTTATCCGTGCTGGAATGTTGGCTAGTTGAGCCATTATATCGAAGATTTGCGGAGTCTTTGAGCTTTCCGGTTTGTCTCTTCCAATTGGACGACTGATTCTTCTCTTTTGGTTTATTCACCGGCTGTCGTAGAGCTTCTTTACCCGGTGTGGGACTCGTAATCACCCCCATCTCTGTGAGAGTTTTGGCTGGTCCCCGTTTGTTCACCCCCTGCTCACTAGGTGGCGGATAGTTGTAGTGATACTGATTTCCGCTCCTAGTGGCGAAGACTTCTTGTTCTTCTTCAGAGAGCGAGAAAGTAGGGGCTTCGTCGCCATCCTCCTCGAAGATTGTGGATGTAGCATTGCAGAATTTGCCTTTGTCCTTTCTTCTCGAAGAAGTCGCCCACTGCTCATCTTCAATAAGATCAGGATGAACCC
>NW_017974265.1:0-5879 GCF_001876935.1 Asparagus officinalis
ACCCAAGCGCACTACTTTGCGCATCGAAGTTCAGGAGCCCGTTGAGAATTCACGCCCACAAAGGCGTGTTTCGAGGCGTGTGACTCTCGAAAGTTCAAAAAAGGTAATTCGCTCTCAGAAGGAAACGTTATCGTCTGATGATGATTACATTATACCTGAGAAATCGTGCCAACACACGATAGGTTGCTCCGACTTTCAAACGGAAGAGCTGTACTATCGTGCTGGGGGTACGAGCAAAGCCAGAAAGAGAAGTCCTCGAAGGCTAGAAACTCAGTGCCCTTGTTCAAAGCTCATTCGGGCGGTACTGTCTGAGTGCAACTGCATCAAGGCAGTCCCCGAGAGAGTTTCGGTGTTCAAAAGGCTTAGTACCGAAACGTCAAAACCAAGGCATAGGCGTTTCCGGCAAAGAAGAACGTTGGTTGAAGATGGAGAATTTCCGAGGGCCACCGCCAATATGACCAGCAAAAGGACGTCGACACAGAATAATCCCGAGTTGATTCCGGAAGTACCCTGGCGGATGACCCGTCTGCAGTCCAGAGCCATCATACGAGGAACTTATGGTAGGGTTCGGACAAGATTACCGTCAGAAGATGAAGAATCGGATTCCTGCTCTGCTGTCGCATCAGACAATACAGTATCCAGCGAGGGACAACCCTACGAGTCATTCATGATAAGCGCGGAACAAGTGGCCAAGATGCTAGAAGACGCCTTCGCTAAGCAACAGGAGAGCTTCAGGTTCGAAATGCAGATGGCCATGCAGAACATGAGAAAGATGCATGACCAACAGATCCAAACACTGACGAACCAGCAAGGCGAACCAAGTCGTCGTAACCAAGTTCATCAGGAAGATGAGGATACAAATGAAGCTCATAATGCCAATAATCCTCCCGTCAACGCAGGGGGTGGTAACGAAAATGCTAGCGAAGACACAGGTGAAAGCCTGAAAATTAAAAACCTCGAGAGCAATCCATACCCGAGAGAATGGGAATCGATCCCCTATCCGGCGAAGTTCAGTCTGATCAACTTCACGCCGTTTGATGGGAAGGGTTCACCCACTCAGCATGTGATTTATTTCAAATCACACCTGGGGGTAATTTCCGGCAATGAGCCTCTGATGGTGCGGTTATTCGTCGGCACTCTTCGCGGAGCCGCCTTCGATTGGTATCGCCGCCTCAAGCTAGGTAGCGTGAATAGCTGGGACGACATGGAGACCAAATTCCATTTGATTTATTTCAAATCGCACTTGGGTATTATCTCCGGCAATGAGCCTCTGATGGTGCGGTCATTCGTCGGCACTCTTCGCGGAGCCGCCTTCGATTGGTATCGCCGCCTCAAGCCAAGTAGCGTGAACAGCTGGGACGATATGGAGACCATGTTCCTCACCAATTTCTTCGACGACGACACCGAGATATCTATCGGATCATTGCTCGATGAGAAGCAGAAGGACGGGGAGTTAGTCGACACCTTCGTCAAAAGGTTCCGGAACAAAGCGATGAACTGCCGGGACCCGATCACTGAGGAGTTCATTCTCCAGACTTGCCACAACAACCTTGCACTGGACGTGTTAGAAGCAATGGGAACAGCACCGTCTGACACTTGGAAAGACTTGAAGGTGCGCGGTGAACAAGCCGAACGCTTCCTCCGAAGGAAGAAGGCCGAGAGGAACCGACCGACGGTTAATCCGCTGAACTCAAACTTCGCCTCTCGTGGTAAGGGCAAAACACCTGCAGCTACTGGTGGTGCTAATCAAGCGTCACAACAGCAATCCCGAAGGCAGCAAAAGACTTCGGGTCCGAGACTCCAAAAAGAATACTCTTTCAAGGACGAAGACGTTCCAGCCATCTTCGAATCCCTCCTTGAAGGTAACAAGATCAAGCTACCACCTATCACAAATCAGGAGGAAGCTGACAACACTACGGACCCAAAGTACTGTGCATACCACAGGAGGGTCGTTCATCCCACCAAGGATTGCTTTGCTCTCAAGAATAGCATTCAGACCTTGGTTGAAGCCGGCGTCATAACGCTAAGGTAAGCCAAATAAGAACGGCAAAACTCCAAAGAGTATACGAGTATAAACTGTTTCTCAATCCTCCGACCGGTATAAGAGGTTAAACTACTCCCTGATACTCCAATAGGTATATGAGTCTAAACTGTTTCCCCACTTTTGACGGGAAGTTCCTGGAGAATATTAAGCTAATATTCTTAAGGATAACCCGGTTAGGTAACTGATAATAATGTCCGAACCAGTTCCGCAGAGGAAACTGGGGGTGGACGATTTATGTAACGGGAAGTTCCCAAAACCACAGCAATGTAATGAATAAGAACTCCCATTCTCACCATGTCTATGCACTCAACACTCTCTCTGTTAGAGTCTGGACGTAAAGTACCCACTTGGTCAAACCTTCTTACAGTTAGGACCACAGTCAAAATCCCCTCTCGATTCCCCCAATGAACGAGAGGTCCACAAATTGAGCGATCAAACCTTCCTACAGTTAGGATTGTCTCAAAACACCCACTTGGTCAAACCTTCTTACAGTTAGGACCACAGTCAAAATCCCCTCTCGATTCCCCCAATGAACGAGAGGTCCACAAATTGAGCGATCAAACCTTCCTACAGTTAGGATTGTCTCAAAACACCCACTTGGTCAAACCTTCTTACAGTTAGGACCACAGTCAAAATCCCCTCTCGATTCCCCCAATGAACGAGAGGTCCACAAATTGAGCGATCAAACCTTCCTACAGTTAGGATTGTCTCAAAACACCCACTTGGTCAAACCTTCTTACAGTTAGGACCACAGTCAAAATCCCCTCTCGATTCCCCCAATGAACGAGAGGTCCACAAATTGAGCGATCAAACCTTCCTACAGTTAGGATTGTCTCAAAACACCCACTTGGTCAAACCTTCTTACAGTTAGGACCACAGTCAAAATCCCCTCTCGATTCCCCCAATGAACGAGAGGTCCACAAATTGAGCGATCAAACCTTCCTACAGTTAGGATTGTCTCAAAACACCCACTTGGTCAAACCTTCTTACAGTTAGGACCACAGTCAAAATCCCCTCTCGATTCCCCCAATGAACGAGAGGTCCACAAATTGAGCGATCAAACCTTCCTACAGTTAGGATTGTCTCAAAACACCCACTTGGTCAAACCTTCTTACAGTTAGGACCACAGTCAAAATCCCCTCTCGATTCCCCCAATGAACGAGAGGTCCACAAATTGAGCGATCAAACCTTCCTACAGTTAGGATTGTCTCAAAACACCCACTTGGTCAAACCTTCTTACAGTTAGGACCACAGTCAAAATCCCCTCTCGATTCCCCCAATGAACGAGAGGTCCACAAATTGAGCGATCAAACCTTCCTACAGTTAGGATTGTCTCAAAACACCCACTTGGTCAAACCTTCTTACAGTTAGGACCACAGTCAAAATCCCCTCTCGATTCCCCCAATGAACGAGAGGTCCACAAATTGAGCGATCAAACCTTCCTACAGTTAGGATTGTCTCAAAACACCCACTTGGTCAAACCTTCTTACAGTTAGGACCACAGTCAAAATCCCCTCTCGATTCCCCCAATGAACGAGAGGTCCACAAATTGAGCGATCAAACCTTCCTACAGTTAGGATTGTCTCAAAACACCCACTTGGTCAAACCTTCTTACAGTTAGGACCACAGTCAAAATCCCCTCTCGATTCCCCCAATGAACGAGAGGTCCACAAATTGAGCGATCAAACCTTCCTACAGTTAGGATTGTCTCAAAACACCCACTTGGTCAAACCTTCTTACAGTTAGGACCACAGTCAAAATCCCCTCTCGATTCCCCCAATGAACGAGAGGTCCACAAATTGAGCGATCAAACCTTCCTACAGTTAGGATTGTCTCAAAACACCCACTTGGTCAAACCTTCTTACAGTTAGGACCACAGTCAAAATCCCCTCTCGATTCCCCCAATGAACGAGAGGTCCACAAATTGAGCGATCAAACCTTCCTACAGTTAGGATTGTCTCAAAACACCCACTTCTTGGCCGAGTTTGATCTCCTTTCAAGCTAGGGTTCCTCCTTCATCTTCAAGCTCAAGAAAAGCCTCTTGATTTGGTAAGTTCCCCTTCAAAACTCTCCTCTTTTTTTTAAGAAAGATCATAGCTTTTATGTTCTCATGAGTTAGAGGATAGGCTCTTTGATGATGGGTTGTGTAGGCACGAGAATTTGGGGGGTTTTATGCAAGGTTGCAAATAGGGCCGAAATTTTTGAGGGGCTTTTATGCAAAATTGCAATATGGCCGAAATTTTTGAGGGGTTTTTATGCCAAATTGGACTGAGATTTGGTCTTGGATTGCATATCCACTTGGTCGAAAATGTGGGGGGTGCTTTATGCAAGAAAACCAATGTTGTTTGAGGGGTTTATTTGCAAAAAGGCAACCCACAAAGTGTAGAGGGGTTTATTTGCAAAAGGCTGAAATTTAGGGCTGAAATTCCAAGAATTTAGACCACAAACCCATGACTAAAGTTTTGAGAAGGGTATGCGAAAACCAAACCGAAATTTGTGGAGGGGTTTATTTGCAAACTTGGCTACATTTTACAAAAGGGTTTATTTGTAAAATTAACCAAAATTATGGGATGTTGGGGGGTGCTATATGATCAGATATGATGACCATGACTTTATGCAAGAAAACCAATGTTGTTTGAGGGGTTTATTTGCAAATTTGGCTTCATTTTACAAAAGGGTTTATTTGTAAAGTTAACCAAAATTGTGGGGTATCGGGGGGTGCTATATGATCAGATATGATGACCATGACCCAACCCGAGCGTGTCCTTGACCCGAATTTGGCCTTGAACACGAAGGGTATTTTGGGTATTTCACCAAAATTCACCGCGAAAAATGACAATCATTGTTTCGCATGCACGAAATTTGTAGGTTTAACTAGACTTCAATTATGAAATCCTATTTATACATAGGATTTTAATTAAAGTTCTTAATTTCCCTTTTAAATTTCGTGTATTCATATTTTAGATTGTGCCTGACTTGCTGCTTTTCGTTACAGATTTTCAATGTCTCCACGCCGATCTCGACCTCGTAGGAGTCGTTCTCATTCGCAGCACAGCGAGGAAGAGGTTCCCGCGACATCTTCTCCAGCGGCCTCCTTCTTTGGGGGTGAGAATTTACATTTTCCGTATCCCTGATTGACCTCTTCGCGGGTCATGAAGGAAGAACCGACACCCTCCTTCGCGGGGGTTAAGGTTTCAGACTTGTTTTGCTTGGCCAATTCAAGTCTTCTGGTATATTGGGGAGATTTTGTGTCGTCCTACACCTTATAGGTCGGTGTATGTTACCACGTTATTTACGTGATGATGCATACCATTCTTCCCGTGTAGGACACTCAAAATCGTCTCTCCAATTATTCCGTGAATGAGCTTATCATTCTTCTTACGAGATGGATTTTCTGACTCCACCCTTGTGCTTTATTGCAGTAGAGTTTCCTGCGGGCAGCCTTCCTCCTCATGCCAATACTGGTTGTAGCCGGGAGGTCTTCTCTTCAGCTTCTCTCAGGCAGGCCATTAGTCCACTCCCTCGGTTTGACAGAGATCGTTCCGACGAATCTTGTCGTTTGATACGGGAAGGAGGGCGTCATTGTTTGCGCCAGCTTATCATGGATGCCACCTTTACTGCGGATTCTTCCTCTACTCAGGCTTTAAAGAAGCCGAGTTTCCTATTCGGAGATCACGTCGAGGATCCTGCTACGCTGACCCCTACCGAGGAACACTGGCTGACTCTCGACGAAGGAGCTCTCCTGTACATTCCCTCTATTCCACGCCAATATTCTTTCAGTCACTTGAAGGGACAGGCCGTGGAGCGACAGATGTCTTGGCACCTTACTGATGAT
>NW_017974266.1:0-5756 GCF_001876935.1 Asparagus officinalis
ACTAGATGTCTGCATTTCCGCGACGAGTGTCATTGAAGAATTTCGTTTAGCAAAAGGCACCCTCTATTAGTAGAAGTCTGATGCGGAGAAGGAGCTCCTGGAGTCAGGATTGGAGGACGGAAATAAATGACATATTAAAATAGGAGGAATCGAATCCGCTCTTAGGACAAATGGGCTCCTTTCTGGGCTTGTTCGAGAATAAGCTCCTTGATCAGCTAGCGAGCTGAACTTTCCCAACTTGAAATATGGGAGCTGCAGTACATAAAGTCTATCGAAAAGACAAAAAAGAATGGATTGTCCCCTGAACCGAGCGGAACCAAGACCGCTAATCTTTTGATTTATATAGAGTTAGAGTCTGCTGGTGCATCGAGAATAGAAGCTTCTCCTTTCTGGTTGCTGAGAATAAGCTATGGGACGCAGATGAATAGAATAGGCGAAGGACTGCTATTGACTCCGCAGACTTTGCCGTTGAAAGAAGAAGAATTGCTTTTTTCTTGCGACTAGGATTTTCCTACTAGAAGTCAGTGTAGCGAAAGAACTTCCGGATTAATTTCTTTGTGAGTGAAATAACCCAAGGTCAGTAGCCTTTTATTCAACCATTTCTGGGGAGATGCTTTGAGTAGTCTTGTACAGGGGTGAGACTTTCCTGTCATTTTAATAGTTAGCAACTCAGGACAGAGATTCGGCTTAGTGAAAATAGAACTAAGAGAACGGGTTCAACCAACCGTTGCTTGCCTCGCTCTGGACCAAGATGCGTAGCCTTTTCACATTCTCTTTCTCTTTCACTCTTCTCTTTCTGGCTGCTATCTTTCTAAGCAGGAGGGGGTCTTTAGGAAGAAGATTAGCCTGATTCAAGATAGCTAAGAGATCTGCCCCTCGGATAAAGCGTCAAAAAACGATTACTCTTTAACAACCCTGTCTCATTCCAGAAAAATAGAAGATCGAGACCCATAGCATCTATGGTCTTATCGAAAGAGGACAAGGACGCCAAAGACCAAGAACAGTCTCTTTCCTGTGCTATCAAGAAAGAAAAGAAGGAATAGCGGGACGGGAAGGAGCAGCAAGACTGAGTAGCTCGCCTTCGGGTTCTTTATTCAATTCATAAAGAAAGGCTGCTTTTCTTTTCTTAAGTCATTGATAGAGGCGAATGCCCTAGTTTCTTTCTCTTGGTGGGGGAAGGGCTAAATCCTCTCTTAGAGAATCGACCGTTCACTCATGCTTTGGACGAGAGAAAGTCTGATTAGTCTTCCGCTTGAACGGTGATATCTATAAAAAAGAATACCTGTCTCAAGGTAAACAGAGATCCCGGCTCAAGCTAAATGATACCGGCGCAAGGTAAGTAAATTCTTTAGTTTAGGGAAGGATGCCAAGTGCCATCGATTTACTCTTGGAAGAAGGGAAATTTCATTTGGAAGAGTGGCATAAATAAGAGATCTTATCTCTTTCCCGTGTTGAGGAAGCGAGTGACTCCCGGTCTTATTTAAAGATAGTGAAGTGAGCCATTAGCTCTGGGAAAGAAGGAAGAGAAGGGAAGGAATAACTATAGTTACTCAAAAGGTTCGGAATCGAAACCGCTCAAGCTGTAAACAAAGAAGAAGCTCTTGCCACTGTCGGTCTAAGCGCAGTTGGAGGAATGGGAGAAGGGATGAGTGAGGGCGTAGCTTAAAGGATTCTAGTCTTTCCTATTCCAATTGGAAAGAAAGGTAAGGTGCGGAGCGGAAAGGAAGACTGGATCAGAACTACTTCTAATACGATAGCACCATCGGCAACTTCTTCAAGAAGAGCTTCTCTACCGACTGACGCCCGCGTGAAAGCTCAAAGCAGTCTAGCCAAGCAGGAGTCCACCATAGCAGTTTCTTCTGTAACAGTTTTGCTCTAGCTGACAAAGAGCTAGTGATTTTCTTGCGGAAACCGAGCTAATGATTGGAGTCTTCTACCTAGATAGTATACAGCTGACCAGCCAATCTCGATTCAAGTGGAAGCAATGTTCGCTAAAAGGAGCCTTGATCGACTATATGATACGGATAGCACACAGTTTTCCATTCCTCTAACAAGAAGACGGATTCGCGAACAGTGACGTCTTTTTTTCCTCTCAGTCATATGATAAAGGACTTGTATTTAGATGAGCTCGACCGAGCTTTCGAAGTGAGTAGTTTGAATTGGAATCGTAATCAACTGAAAGATGCACGCTTTATCGACGAAGGTTTGATTGGATACTAAAATAAAAGGGTGAGACGAAGAATGTTGATTTTGAATGGAATGTAGTGAAAACTGTGAAAGAAGTAAGTAGAGAACTGGGCTTGCGTAGCGAACTCTTTCCGATTTCCCCAGGAGACGATTCAGTTTTTTTTCATGTGGATTTCTTCATTTGGATCAAGAAGGATTGATCAAGGTGGATAGATATGGTTAGTCTGAGGTAGGTTCTCTTGAGACAGGGCAATGATGGGGTCTCACACTGTCTCTTTTTTTTGATTGCTTTGATTCATTCCTTCTCTGCCTTCGATCTAGAAGTTTGCTAGTCCCGAAATGCCGTAGAGTTGGGGTTCGAATCTGTCTTGACGCAAGCGCCTTCATGACAAATGCCAAGAATCAATCGAGCCAATTCGAAAAAAAGAGGGAAGATCGAATGATTTAGCAAGACCATCGATAACGAAAAAGAAGAAGAGCAAGGGTAGGAATTGAGACTAGGAACTATAGTATCCTTCGAAGAAAAGGCCCTACAACACGAGTGGATAACGAAGATTCAATTTCTCGGAGTAAAGCAAAACCAGTCAGGAAGGAAAGGGGTTCCATTAGAGTCTTTATAGTAGTTGCCTCTTAGTAGTTAGCTAGCGCTATTCCATAATTTGCTTTCAGGATTCTAAGGTTCTGAAAGAACGTAGTAAGTGTGTGAACGAAGTTTACTCGCTCGTTAGAGGAAGTTAACGGTTGGCTCGAAGAGGGAAGAGATACGCTAGCTACTTCGCTTTGTTAGAAAGCTAAGCGACTATTTACTGTTGAGAGGTAGCGAAGAAGCTAAGAGAGGTTAGTGCTAGCTAGTGTTAGAGAGCTTGCTGGATGAGAGCAGAGCAGACTAGACTGAGTTCCACTTCCATACTCCAGTTTAAAGAGGGCTAATGGCTGGCTTGTTTGTCTAGTCCACCTCTTCACCCTAAGCTCTTAGTTCCTCCATACACAAGCATCCCCTTCTCTCTAACAACAGCAAGTAGTAAACTACCTGTCTCTAACAAGCAAGTAAGCCAACTACCTTATCTCACTAGCGAGTAGAGTACATGAGTAGACTGCTTTCACACTCGAACTCTCCTACTGTGTGCTGTGTGTGCTTTAAGCAATAAGACTGCTTGCTAAACGAACCACTGCTGACCAAGTCCTGCACTAGCACTTAAATCAAACCTTCTTTTAGAAATGGATAAGCTGTAGACATCTGCTTAGGTTATTAAGGCACTGCAGTCTTCTTCTTTCGAACTCGATGCTCTCTTTGTTCTTTCCAGCTTTACGGCTGTTCTTAGTTATGGATGGGCTTTTTTTTCTTCTGGTGCTTCCCTTCCTGGGCTTCGGTTCTATTGAGACAATCAATCACTTTCGCTCTGCCTTGTATGCGCGCTCCTCAAGTAATAGCTGGACTGTAACTAGATTCTATACTCTTCTTATTCTTGGTTGTAGAGTTAGATGCCCTACTCAAAGGATCTCTCCCTAAAGCAGGTAGATATCCCCGGGCTTCTATTGGCAATTATCTTCCTCACTGATCTGCCCGTACTCTCTTAAGTCGACTTCTTTGCTGCCTTTCCGCGGAAAAGTCATTTCTTATAGCAAGTTCTTTCCAGCTCTCTAGTTAACTTTCTCTTTTCTTATGCTGTTTTCTGCCTGTAGTGTGGTGTGGTTCTGTCCCTACATTGATAATAAAATCACTGGATGCTCTTGCTGCTCTGTCCTCTAGTCATTGAACCAGCGCACTCCAATACAAGCTTCTCTTCTTTAATGAATGGGACTGACTCGGCTAAGTAAAGTGCAGTTACGGCACTTACTCGTCTTTAGGAAGGGACAGCTACAGTAAATTAATTTACTGTTGTTTCTAATCCAATCATTAGAACACCAATTAGGAAGACTATGGAAGGAGAGCATTCCTACCGAACAAAGAGAGTCAGAGTAGTGAAAATCACCGAGTGAAAGCAGTCACTTCGGAGTTAGCTCTGCAGATGAAGCAGGCGAAGGCCTTTAAAGAATAAGGACTAGGCTCAAGGGCATCGATTTGTTTACTTTAAAAGTTAGCAGGCGAAGAACTTTGATTATATATAAAAAAATTACCTAGAGATTCAGCCCTAGAGACGCTAGCCTTCCTTGGCTTGGGTGGATTGCTTTCAATGCCTAGTTTCGTAGCCAAGCAAAGGAATCACCTTCTGACTGACCTTCGACCTTGAGGGTGGCAATCTAGCTTCTGTTGAAAAAGCAAGGTGCGGGCGTCGGCATTACACACATGGTTAAGCACATTTATGAGCTTTTGTCTTCAATTTTATAAGCATCCCCGCTACTAATAGAATCAAGAAGAGAAGAGAGCTCCCAGATAGGATTCGAACCTAAACAACGGTTCAAAGCACATCCTACCACCAAGATACTGGGGTGGAAGCCCTAAGGGCGAGTGACTTAAGGCATTGGTTTGCTAAATCGAAATACAATCCCGGGGAATCCCAGAAAATACAAAGAAAAAGGATATATACATATAGGTAGGGGTCAACGCAACACGGCGCTCAAACTACCGTCGAACCCAAAAGTCACCACCGAAACATGGAAACGGACCAGAACCCGGCCCAAGAAGAAGGGGCACCCAGAAAGGTCAAGATCGCGTAATAACCTCCAGCGTAGACACCCGAAAGAAGAGCTACATGGAATGTAAATGAAACACTATGAGGACGTATTCATGTATGAAACACCTGGTATGCCCTGGTTCTAACGAATCCTGGTATGTGGCTGGTCCGTTAGACCAGGGAATCCGGGATGAGACTTGTTTGACTGCATGACTGCTTTGAGCTTTCACATGGGCAATTTACTGTTTAAAAGAGGCGCGCCTTACCTTAGGAATAGGGTTTGTCTCTATTTTATCACCGGTTGGGTTGAGGAGAAGAGTGAGTTTAGTGTGGTTAAGCTGGGACACCAAGAATGGCTGAGTCTTTTGTTTCATCAGCTGTGATTTTCCCGTGTTCAAAGAAGAGAAGCTCTTGTTCAACGTCCTCCTTCCTATTATTATAAAGGGGTCCCATTCTTTTGGCAAAGAAGGCCCTACCTCAAAGCCTATTTCCGCAAGTGCCATAGCTGTATTCCACAAAGAGGACAGATGGATGGAAAATGCTCGTACAAAGGCAGCCAACATCGCTTATTCCCCATCAACAGGAAAGGAATCAGTCCCAAGAGCGGCTACGACTACGAGAGGCGGGTGGGAAAAGAGCACTTACTTTTACACCGGCTAGGAGAACAGTAAGGGCTGATTCAACTAGCACTGGTTACGTCCTTCTTTCAAACAGCGTCTGATTGAACACTTAGAAAATCTTTCACAAGGCTAGCAGGAAATTCAATAGCAACTGGCATCCTTTCCTTCGTGGAAAAGAGCCTATTCGTTGCAAGCGGATGCGACATTTCTTCTATTATAGTATAGGATACCACCAGCGTCGTATTCGATGATGGACATATTAGGGCAATCAGCTTAATCCCGAACTGTTCCTTCTTCCCGAACAGCCTATCTAAGAGGAGATTTGTGGTAAATT